>NC_140498.1:76348221-76643221 GCF_964271855.1 Acomys minous
CCAGTGAGAATGGGAGTGGGGTTTCCTGATGCTCTGCACCTATCAGAAAAGCCATTGGTAGTTGTTGACTTCTGGGGGGAAAGAAGAGTCATTCAATTTGAGGGATGTGGCCTCTGGTAGACTTGCCCATGCACTTATAGGCATTATTAATTGGACTTGAGGAGTTAGTACTAACGTCCAAAACTATAAGATGACGTTAGAAAGGAAATGAGACGGAGACACTAGAGGGGCCTGGAAGGAGGCAGTGGTGGAAGCATATGATCAATATACATTGATCAGAAACATACGAAGCTTTCAACAATTAAAAAAGATTACTTTACTAAAAAATGTCGATGTTATAATTGGAACATAAATTATTCTAACCACTATGGAAATCAGTCTGGAGGGTTCCACAAAAAAAAAAAAAAAAAAAAAAAAAAAAAAAGATCTGCCTTAGAACCCAGCTACAGCACTCCTGTATATATTTACCCAAATGACTTCTAGTCAACATATCACAGAAACACTTGCACATCAGTGTTTGTTGTTGCACCATTTACAACAACAAAGATATAGACTCAGTCTAGGTGTCAATCAATAGAGGAATGTACTGGGGGACACAGGACAGAGGCAATGAGATACTTATAGCTTCTTTGTCAGCTCTAAATGTAGCCAGATCAGGAGCTCCAGGTTCATTGAGAGATCCTGTTACAGAAAAATAAGCAGAGATGGCTCAGTGGTTAAGAGCACCAGCTGCTCTTGCAGAAGACTCAGTAATTGTCCTCAGCACTCACACAGTGCTCATGACCTTCTGTTGTTCCACTTGTAGAGGATATAGCCCCTCTTCTGGCCTCCACAGGCACTGAATGCACATGTTACAGTTACATGCATGCACACAAAACTCTCATACATATCAAATAAAAATAAGTAAACATTAAAAACCAAAATGAAATGAGTAGCAATGGAAGGCAATACTGGATGCTGGACCTGTGGCCTCCATATACATTCATAAGAATGCATGTGTACACACACACACATATACACACACACAAAATGCATGTGCATTGCCAAATGTACACAAACAAACATGTATACTCATTATATAAATACATAAAGTGAAAGAATACGGTTTGTTGTCACTACTTGTAAGACATTTCTGATCAAAGTCTAGTAAAGTCAACACATCTTTTAATACCTGAATTTTTCTTTCTTTTTACTCTTTGGGAAATTACTGAAGAGTCAGATTTCTAATCCCCACAGGCACAAATCCTAGAGGTAGAAAAGACAAGAGATTCCAACTGTGCAGGTTGGTATTAACTGTCAACCTGACCGAATCTATAGTCACCTGGCAGATGGGCATATGGGCACGCAGGGGAGATTATATCGATTATGTGGATTGATGTGGGAACACCCATATAAATGGTGCGTGGGACTTGAGCTGCATAGATGGA
The DNA here is from genome assembly GCF_964271855.1 of Acomys minous. Classification (NCBI taxonomy): domain Eukaryota; kingdom Metazoa; phylum Chordata; class Mammalia; order Rodentia; family Muridae; genus Acomys; species Acomys minous. Next base: position 76,349,649 of record NC_140498.1, read on the forward strand.
GAGGGCAAGCTGAGCATTCCCAAGAATGCATAGATGGCTCTCCCCAGACATAAGAAGTAATGTGACCAGCTGCCCAAGCCCCTGTGGCCTTGACTTCTTGTACTCTCTGACAGAAAACAATCTGAAACTACGAAGCAAAAGATGCTAAATTTTTTGCGCTGCTTTTTTAAAGAGTATTTTAACACAACAACAGAAGAAGGGAAAAAAAACAACACCAAATCCTATGGAAGTGAAAAAAAGTAATCACAAGAACAAAGATGGCGGCTTGTGCCTTGAGAAGGTGAGGCAGGTTGGGCATCTTAGCACATACCAGCATATACCAGTTCAGCCAGGACTACATAGAAAAAACATCTCTCAGAAAACCAGAGAAAAAGAAAGAAAGAAAGAAAGAAAGAAAGAAAGAAAGAAGAGGGAGGGAGGGAGGGGAAGAAAAGAAAGAGAAAGGAATATGAAGGAAATTGAAGAGAAGGGAGTGAAAATATATCATGGGACTGTGAGGCATTGTTCTGTGGACCTCAGGACTTCCAAATCCCCAATGACATCCCAGCTATGTTGGGAGACGCCAGTTTGACGTAGCTAATTGCACTCATGTTTTGCAGAAGTAGTCACCAGGGAGAACAGAGTAGAGTAGAGAAAGGTGTAAGACCTTGCCATAGCTAATCTTTATTTTCAATTGGACTGGCTTTAGAATCACCTCAAAGATATGGCCCTGGCTGTGTGTCTGTAAGGGTGTTCCCAGAGAGGTTCGGCTGCATGTGGGTGGCACCATCCTATGGGCTGAGGTCCTGGGCTGAATAAACAGGAGAAAATGAACTGAACCGATGCAAAGCGACCAGCTGTCTCTGATGTCTGCTACCATGCTTTCTCCACTGTGTCAGGCTGTGTCTCCCCAAACTGTGTCTTCCCTTAAGTTATTCTGTCAGATATTTTGTCACATCTATGGACAAAATAACTAGTACCCTATGAACTAGAAATAAATGGCTATGGCCCTAATGTGTGTAACAGGACCCCAGACCTTAGTAGATCCTCAGACCTTAGCATAACTGACTCCATGATGGAAGTGAACATCCTTGCTGTAAAACTGAGTATGTGGACAACACCGCCCGGCAAAGTGAAAAACCAAAACCTAGTCTGTCAAAGTGCACACAGTTCTGGGAAAGACTCAAAATTTACCAACCTTGTTCTTTAACTTTTATAGTTCCGTGTCTGGCTAACTGGTTTTGTTAATGGAAGTATGTCAACTCAGAACATGGTTGTTGAGCTTAAAAGCTCACCCTGATAAAGGCTCAGTGCTGCACTGGGATCCCAGATATCCAATGTCCAAGCAGACTTCTCTGGTGAATACCCTACAACAGTTTGCACCTCTACCACGAGCAGTGACCTTGACTAACTTGGATTTCTAGAGCTCTATGAGCCACGCTACTAGAGAATTCTATGCTTCTGTATGAGAAGAACTGTCACCTGAAGCGCCCTGACAGCTTCTCAAAGAGGTAAGCAGTTGAGAGTCCAGACAGCTGCCCTCTGGGCCCAGAATAGCAGCTGGCACACAAGCATTGGTTTATATTTATGAAGAGGTTCGCTTGGACCTCAGTTGTAGGGGTCCGAGGGCAAACACATACATATGGGAGCCAAAGGTCAGCCCTGGATGTGTCCTCTTCCATTATTTTCCTCCTTATCTTTTGAGACAGAGGAAACTCACTCAGAGGGCGAGGCTGGTTGGCCAACAAGCACTAGCAATCTTCCTGTCTCTGCCTCTCCATTGCTGGATGGCAGGTATGTGTCACCATGCCCGGTTTTAACCATGCATGTTGGGGATTGAACCCAGGTCCTCACATCTGATAGCAAGTACTTTGCCAACTGAGCCATCTCCTCGGCTCCCGGTCCTACCTCTTAAAGGTCCCAACACCTCTCCATATGGCCACACAAACTCCCCACAGATGATCTAGCGAATCAACTCTAAACCATAGTACTTTTCCATTACTTCTTTCTTTTCTGTTTGTTTCTATTTCCAAAAAGGAAGTATTGTTTATAAACAAGAGAAGCAACACAGTCAGCAGACTTTTGACTGCTCATGTTATCGAACCCCAACATATGCAGAATATCTACCAGCTGTACAAAGGCTTCCTTTACCCTGAAGCTGGCATCATCAGTACTAAGCACTACTCTGGAGGTAGGCTTTTCGAAGCTTCCACGGTCTCCCCACTACAGTAGTAGTTAAAGCAAATACTTACAGATGCACCCTGGCAACTTCCCAATCAGGTGAAAGGTCAAGAGCACAGGCATCCAAGAGGCCCAGAACAGCAGCAGCCACACAAGCATTGTGCGCTACTGCTCTTTGCTGACTTTCATTAATCTCCTCAGGTCAGAGATGTTTACACAGCAGAGGAGGTTGAACTTGCTCACCAGGCTGGCTCAGCTAATCTGTTCCCTAAGGGATGCAGGTTTCCTCTGTCACGGCCAAACCGCCAGGTGAGGGAGAGGTGGACTGCAAAGGTATGCAAATATTTGACTTCATCCACAATCAAATATATCATTTTTTCCCCTTTCCCTGAGCTCTACCAAAAAAAAAAAATGCAGCAAAGCCCCAGGAACTGCCTGGGAGCAAAGAATTTTGCATATGAAGCATACTTTGCTTTAAGGAAAGTGCAAGGCTGGGAGAAAAGTTCATGTTTATGCACAGAACAATTACAGTGGGGATTTGGAAACGTCACTCTTCTAGTAACAGATGGCGATAGGTGGTGTTGACTGTCTCTTTGACAGAGTCTGGAATCACCCAAGGGTCTAGCCTCCTGGGCCAATGGAAGCTTGTCTTGATTGTATTAATTGAGATGGGGAGACCGATCCACTGATGGGTCATATCCCTTGGTCTGGCATCTAGGACTGTGTAAATGGAGAAACAGAGATGGGCAACATCTGTTTATCTTTCTCTGCTTCCTGATCATGGAAGTGATGTAAGTAGCTATTTCAAACCCTTGCTACCTCGATTTCCCCTCTATAATGGACTGTACCTTGAACCATGAACTAAAGTAATCCCTTCTGACTGTATCTTGAACTGTGAACTAATGTAATGCCTTCTTTCCTTAAGTTGCTTTTGTCAGGGGCATTTCCTCACAGCAGCAGAACAGAAACTAAGACACACACCATCTCAGGGTTTGCTAGGCTAAGCTCAGCAGGAGGTAATGTCATATATAGAAATGAATCATGTTTGCATGAAGAATTAAAATGAGGTTTACTTTTCCAAACTTTGTTCCCACAATTATTTGGACTCCTGTCTACTGAATAAGGAAGCAATGCCACATTTATGCATTTTCTAGAAAGTTCTATATCTTCTAACTAGTAGTACCCACTACAGTAGAATCTTATCTCTTTCCCTAGAGAAAACACTAAAGCTGGTTGATCTATGTCATCTGAGGAGAGCCAAAGGGAGCTCTTTTGTGCTTTTCCTGTGTGGTGTCTCAGTTCTCACACCCTATTCTGAGGCTAGTAAATTATATTACATTCTTGAGTAAGGGCAAAATGTATGCCTCATTGTTTTGTGGGCTTTTTATTTACCAATGTGTGTGTCTGTGTGTGAGTGTGTGTGTGTTCATATATACGCATGCATATCATATACATATGTTTGTACAATTGTGTGTAAATGCACATTGAGGCCAGAGGTCAATATCAAATGACTTCCTCTGTTGCTTTCATCTTAGTTTTTGAGGCAAAGTCTCTCCCTGAGTTACACTGAGTGGCCACTGAGTTCCAGGGCTCTGTGCATCTCCACTGCTCCAGGGTTGGAATAACAGCTTGCCTGTACTTTAACCCACAATTTCTGGGTGACTGAACTCTGATCTTCATACCCATGTAGCAAGCACATCGCTAACTGAGCCATCTCCGCTGCCCCTATATATTTAACACTTTCTTAAGAAAGCTGACTCGTGAAATAAATTCAACTATTGCTTGTTTTTGTCCACCTTTTGCCTGAGTGGGTCGGTATGCTTACGATGCAGCCTCCTATTCCTACTTCATAGTACAGAGGAAAAGGCTTTATCAGAGTCAGAGTGCTCACAGAAGTTTTGTCTGTTTGTTAACCTCGGTTCTTTCCCCCCCCCCCCACCCCCCAAAATGTATAGTAGCAGCCTGCTGCCGCTTTTTCATTTCTTCTTTATCCTGGACACTCTTCAAGCAAGACACTCCACATCCACATTTACTACAGTGTTACAGTAGCCAAGGGATAGAGGCAGCATGTAAGTCCATCAACAACAACAACAAAAAAGGATTAAAAGATGTGATACACGTATACATACATCATGAGTTTTATTTAGCTATAAAGAATGAAATTATGTTGTTTGCAACAAAGGGAATAGAGATGGAAGGCTTCATATTAAGTGAAGCAAAACAGCCTCAGATGACTACCACATTTTCCTTTACACGTGAAGTATGGACTTAAACAAATGTATCCTTCTCCTCCTCCCACACCCATTAAGTCTTCTATCTGCCCACTTACCCCCTGGTCCATCCATTCACCCATTATCTACCCAGTAATCTACTCATCAATTTATCCACTTGTATTCATCTACCTACCTACACACCTCTCCTTCCATCCATTCACCTCCACATGTGACTATCAATTCATCCACTGATTAATCCACCCACATTCTGCTCCTCACCCACCTATTCACACACACACACACACACACACACACACACACACACACACACACACTTATCCATCCATCTACTTACCCACCTATTTATCCATCCACCCACCCATCCATCCACCCATCCATCCATCCATCCATCCATCCATTCATTCATCAGTCTACCCACAATCCACTTCTCATCTACCTATCCATCAACCATCCACCTACACTTATGCGTCCACCTATATAAAGACCTCTACCTACCCACCCATCCACCTTTTCATCTTTTTATAAATGTACCCTCCTACTCACCCCCACATCTACTTACCCATCCATTTTCCCATCTCTTTGTCCACCAACCAGCTCATCCATCCTCCCATCCTCACAACATACTCATCCATACATCCAGTTTATTTGCATCTTCAAAGCTCTGTATTTTTGTTCAGTGATTTCTAGTTTTTAGCCCCCAATTCTTCCATTAAATAAATGAGATAAATGAGGCCCAGAGGATTTTTAGTTACTTGTTCTAATTTATGAAACGGCGGCCTTATCTTCTTAGATAAAAACAGAAGCTCGCTGAGGGCTTGATTCATACCCCTGAAGAATTTAGCATAAAGCTTTGCAATTAATGAACAAACGATAAATATCAGGATGGATTAATGGTTACCCTGAAGCTAATCTCTCCACAGTTGCCCTCAAATGGAGACAGGCAAACCCTTTGAAGGAAAAGTTAATGGCAATAATAATAATAAAAAAAACAATTAACAATTATTTAATGAGTGTCACTAACTAAAAGCTGTGCCAAGTTCTTTTCATACATCCCTTTTAATTCTCCTAATACTCCTATGAAATAGACTATAATAAGTATAATTAGCCCAATAATACTAATCAGCCAACTTTAATAAAGGAAGCTGAGAGTTCGTGTTGTAAAATCACCTGCTCTAGGTCACATGGGAGGGATGCAGAGATGGAACCCAGGTCTGTCTGTTCTATGTGCCCTTACTCTCTAGAACTACATTCTAAGTCCTCTTGTGGGTGATGAGAAGATGGCTCCAACATCAGAAATGTAATTTGTGCCTGTGTCTCTGTCTCTCAAAATAAAGATTTGCTTAGTTTCTGCTCATACGTTATTCTGGAAGTCTGAACAAACACCAGATCCATCAGGATGGAGGATAGGCTTAGACTGCTATGATTTCCATCTAGGGCTTTCACAAGGCAAAGGCAACCTAGGTCACCAGCTGCTGGTGTCACTAACTACCCGATAACTCCCAGTTCATCATGGACTTCAGGGATGACAAGTCACTACCCAGCCATTCCACCACAGGTTACACTTGGGACTGTTCAATAGATGCTGGAGGATCCAAACACATTCAACCTCAATGTGGTGACTTCTCCCTTAGACACCATAACCAAGCATTAGTGAGATCAATGGATGATGATGATGATGATGATGATGATGATGATGATGATGATGATGGACAATGAAGATATTAAAGATGGAAAAATGAGTGGTAGGTAGGTAGATGGACATGTGGGCTGATTCCTTGGTGGAATGATGAAAGAATGCATGGATGGATGGATGGATGGATGGATGGATGGATGAGTAAGTACACATGAATAGCTAGGAGGGCACAAGATTAAATTGATAGATGTATAGGTGGGTGGATAAATGGAAGAGTAGGTGGGTAAATGGATGCATGAATTGATGGATGCATGAATGGATGGATGGGTGGATGGATGGATGGATGGATGGATGGATGGATGGATGGGTAGATGGATGGATGGATGGATGGATGGGTGGATGGATGGATGGATGGATGGATGGAATGGATAGATATAGTTCAGGCTGGTCTTGAACTCATATTGAACAGTGTCAGCTGCTGTGACAATTGCTTTGAATGTCTATCTAACCTGGGACTAAGGTTTCATATCTTTTCATTCTACTAAAGGTTAAATCTTGGGTGAAAATTAATTGTGTCTTCCCTGAACAATATAGGTGTTTTCTTCCCCTTATTTCCTAAGCAATGCCATGTGCCAAGCAATTACACAGCATTAACACTAGGTTGTGTATCATAAGTCATCTGTGGGCAATCCAAAGCCAAGAATATATGCAAACATTGTGCTAAAGTTTATATAAAAGGCTTGAGAGTCACAGACTTCAGTATCTGCAGAAAACAAATCCCTTGAGGGGGTCAGACTTCACAGCAGTCCTATGCACAAAGGCCCAATATTATACCACATATTACACATTTTACTCAGAACCACTGTGTTAGTTTTAATGAGAAATGTCCCCCCATCAGCTCACTTGTTTGAACACCCGACCTCCAGTGGTGGTGCTATTTAGGGAGGTACGAGACCTCCAGGAGGTAGGAAAACACATCATGGAGGTGGGGTTACTTTGATGTTTATAACCTGGTCTCACTATCTGTTTTCTTTCTATGCTTCTTGTGTGTGGTAAAAAAACCAAACAAACAAACAAACAATGTGATTTCTCTGCTTCCTGCCTGTCAGGCTGGCTCATGCTCCCCTTGACGTGCCTTCCCTATAATATGGGTTCTACCTCTCTGGAACTATAAGCTGAAACAACCCCCTTTTTTCTTTTATTACTTGCTTTTTGTCAGGATTACCTAATGCAGGAACAGAACAGGAATGGATACAGGCAGAGAGAAAGAAATTGCCCACAGTCATATGAATGATGATGCATTATAGATTACAGGCAAAGTCACATTGGTCCCTATAAATGTGAAGTCCTGCCTCTTGGAGTCTTTGAACATCAATATACAACAGCCATACTGGTTTTTAAAGGATGTAGAGAATCTCATCAGAACATTAAGGAGGCCACAGGGTTGGCGTGGTCAGTCTAGGGTCATGGTTAGATTGAATGGTCAACTTGACACAAATCTGGAGTGATCTGAAAAGAGAATTCTTCATAGAGGATTTGGTCTGTGCAAGACTGCCTTGATACTGAAGGTACCAGTCCACTATGGGAGGCACCATTCTTTAGGCCTGAGAATATAGGTCCTGGACTATATTTTTTTAAAAAACTAGCTTACTGTGAATCTGCGAGGCTGAAGCTGAACTCCCGATTCTCCTGTATCCTCCTTCAGAGTACTGGGATTGCAGGGTGCACCACTGTACCTGGCTGTACACTTCTAATAAGTTTTGAAAACAACATTCTTGTTTTCTTCACCTTTTCCCACCATGCGGCATATGAGTAGTTCTTGGTGGAAGAAAAGGAGAGGAGAGGATAGAGAGAAAGAGACAGAAACAGAGAGACAGACAGAGACAGAGAAGACAAAGAGACACACAGGGAAAAAGACAAATAGAGACAGAAAGACAGAGAAAGAAAGAACAAGGAAGCTGAACAGAATGATCCTCCAGATAAAAGATTTATTACTGTGGCAACAGTAATAAAAGCAAGGTCTCCACCTCTCAAAGTTTCTAAGAGAAACAGGAGCCCTGAACTAAGAGGAAGCAAGATTAGTTAATATTTGAACTATACTATAAAACAGAGGCAGGGGAGCGGACCTGTGACGTAAGCTATGTAACTGAAGTCATTTTTTTTTCCTAGTTGAAGGGTAGGGCTTAGTTCATGTGTCATTCATACAATACAATGTGTACTGTAAACTCCAAAATTATAAGCTAAAACAACCTTTTCTGCTTATAACTTTATTATCTCGGGTATTTTATCGTAGCCTATGGCAAAATGACTAGATTCTTACTGTGCTCACAGACTTCTTTGCTTAAGTCCTAGATACCTGAAAGATCTACCTCTTCTGCCAACTCTCAAGTCCTCGATAGGATGCCTGGATTCTGGATCCTGGTTTAAATGGTATAGAGAATCCCACCAGAGCATCAAGGAGGCTACGGGTTTGGCATGGTCAGTCCAGGGTTCATAGTTAGCTTTAATTGTCTAGTTGACACAAACCTAGAGTCATTTGAGAGGAGAAGTCTCATAGAGGAATTGGTCTGTGTGAGTCTGTCTTGATACTGAAGATCTCAGCCCAGTGTGGGAGGCACCATTCCCCAGGCAGGTGACCCTGAGCTATATTCTTAAAAAAAAAAAAAACAGCTTAGTTACCCTGTTCTGATTAGATCATATTTTGCTAACATCCTCAAATGGGCCTAAGCAAAAGCAGGCTGCTCAGTCCCGTAGATAATGCATCACCTCCCCAGACAGGCATCATCCCTCTATTAATACAGCTAGAACAGCCTGCTCTGGAGTCATTCACTCTGCAGCAGGCATTGCACTTGACGTTTTGTGGAGTCAGCTCATCTATCAAGGACAAACATGTTGACATGTCTCTAAGTGACATCCAACCTCTCTGTAGAAGTGGACAGAGAGATTAGACCCCCTAAAGGCTATTCAGAGATGCACACTGGCAGTGGTAGCTTAGAAATCAATTTTAATCTCTCTCCTATTATTTCAGGGTGACCCGGTTCCTAGATCATACCGGCCTCATTTGCAAAGCAAATGACACACACCCTGGCCCTCCATGGGTTCACTGTGTGCATCCCTTTCCCTGGTTGGTGCAGGCAATTTTTGTCAGGCTTTAAATAAAAGGCTCTGGGGTGGAAGAACACCAGCAACTCCAACAACTACTTTACCTGTGGTGAGGGAGCCAGCATTGACGACTTAGATTTTCAAAATCCTGAAAAGCTTCTGTGTTGGTGGCTTAGTCCTCAGTGGATGGAATTATTATGAACTCAGAATGTTATCCCCTGTCAATCTCTATGACTTCACTGTCTCTAGTCTCACTTTTATCTCAGTCATCATCTCTATTTCTATCTCTAGCTCTCTCCATCTCTTTATCTCTATTGAAGCACAGCTCTCTATTGTCTCTAAGTCTACATCTACCTTCCTTTGTGCCATCATCCTTTCTTTGTCTCTCTTTCTTCCTCTATATATATATCTCTCTTTGCTTCCTGGCCACTATGAGGAGAGCAGATGTACTGTGGCGTAATCCCCCTCACCATAATGTTCCATTTTTACACCAACCCAACATGGGTCCATATACCAAGAAATGAAATATTTGGGACTCTAAGTCAATATACAACCTTCCTCTGCTCATGTTAATTATCTCAGATATTGCCACAGCAGCAACATAAAGCTGATGAATATGAAAAGGAAGAGGGGATGTCAGGGATGTAGAACAAGGGGAGCACCCCCTCCATTGTTGCTGGGAGTGAAAACTTGTACGGGCACTTTGGAAATCAACATGGCAATTTCTCAGAAAATTTGGAACTGATCTACCTCAAGACCCATCTATATACCACTCCTCGGTATATACCAAAAGATGCCCCACCATACCACAACGACACTCGCTCAACTATGTCCATAGCAGCTTTATTCTTAAATAATAGCCAGACACTGGAAACAACCCAGATGTCCTTCAACCAAAGAATGAGATGTAGAATGCTTAAGAGGTAGAGCCCAGCCAAAAGTCACTGGGGGCAGGTCTTTGGGGTTACAAAATCCCTGGCTTCTTCCTGCCATCCCCTCTCTGCTTCCTAGTCTAGGCATCATAAGAGTACTTCTTATTACCATGAAGATGCCATGCCTTCCCCACCATGATGGCATGTACTTTCCAAAACCATGAGCCAAAATAAGCCTTCCTTTCCCTATGTTGCTTCTGATATTTTTTTTTCACTATGGTGAGAGAAGATGACTAATACAAGCTCCCAACAGTGTGTAACTAGAGATAAGCCTTTAACATATGGGCTGTCTTTGGGGGGGGGGGACAGTCAGTCTCCAGAGTGCAAAGGAGATATCTCAGAAAATAGATAGATGGATGGATAGATAGATAGATAGATAGATAGATAGATAGACAGATAGAGAATGTGGGGGGGAAGAGGGGGAGAGAGATATCTGAGCTGCTTTTGATAACCCCTGACATCAGTTCAGGGTCACATAGTAGTCTATAAGAGAAGCCATTTTCACACCCATATGTAAGACCTTAGCCCTCTGGATCCAATCACCTCATCCAGGATGCAGCCTATACAACTCAAGTCATCAGTTCCAAACATCTCTCTTTTGAAAGTCTCCAATTCTCAGTGTCTATGACTAAAGCCGATATAATAAACAACCCTCATGAGCCAACTAGGTGAGCACTCTACAGCTCCCCTTGCCAAATGGGACTTTGTTCATTTGAAGTCAAAGTTCCCAGAACATATGTTTTGACCATCAACAGCAACGTTTCTGCCAAAATAACTTTAGATGATATTCCCTCAGTTGGGTTCACCTTTTTGGAATTAGGGACAGATGGCAGTGGTTTCTTCTGCGTGCCTGTATGTGTGCTCATTTGTATGAGCACACGTGTGTGTGTGCCGGTGGATGCCCATCCATGTGCAAGCAGAAGGTACCCTCAGGTGTCATTTCTCAAGTATTATCTACTGTGGTTTGTTGTTGGTCTTGGTTTTGATTGTTTGCTTGCTGGGGCATGGTATCTCCCTTGGCCTGCAACTCAGCAAATAATTCTAGGCTGGTTGGCCAGCAAGCTCCAGGGATCCATGGGATCCCCCTGTCTCTGTATTCCAGTGCTGGGATTACATGTATGAACTACCATGCCCAGTTTTGTTTTGTTTTTGTTTTTGTTGTTTTATATTTTGGTTCTGAGGATCAAACTCAGGTCATGTGTTTGCAAGACGAGTGCTTTACTGGTTGAGTCATCACTATCTCTCCAGCCTTGACAGTGATGAATTAGTTTATCCACTGTCTTATTTGGAAAACACACACACACACACACACACACACACACAGCACAGCACATATGCACATACACAAACACACATATACACATGCAGCATTTATGCACATGCATATACCACATATGCACTCACACAGCACATATGCACACACATACACACTACATATGCATATACATTTATACATACAGACACAAGACTTTGAAACAAGAACCTGTGGACTGCCTTTTTACTGGGCAGCATCCTTAGGAGATATACCTCAAGCAATGGAGAAAAAAGAAAAAAGGCAAATCAGTGAGTCTTGATACCCATTGACTCAGAACGAAAGCCCAGACATTACTGTCCTCTTCTTACCCAGGAAGCTGTGCCTGAGCTGTGTCCTGAGGCTTCCACTTCCACAGCCTCTGTGACATCTCTGGTCTGCATCACTCCAGTTACTTCCCAACAGCTCCACCCACATCCACCCTTTCTGCTTTTCTGTCCTCACTCATACTCAGAGGACATCCCTAGAAAAAAATCAATGTGCATCTCATTGCACCAAAAACATAAATAGTCCAAATAAAAATAGAAAATAGTCCCAACCCCTCACTACAGTGATTTCAGTACCTGGAGCTCTCTTGGCCTCCCCACATTTATGTGCGTTCACATGCGTATGCACACGCACATACGTACACACTCAGCTTCAGACACACAAGCTACCACACAGACACACACGTCCTCACACAGAGAGAAGAAATTTGAAGATGTGGACAGAGGAGCCAAGGGACCCATGCATTTTCTAAGATGATACAGGTTTGGAATAGTTGAGCTGGCTAACTCTGACCTTCACATACTTTATTTGGTTCTCTCAGTCTGAGGAGGTCTCAGGAGACTCAACAGAATTCCATTAATGTGTAAAACACGGCTCGGCTCATTCATGGAGGATGGTGTTATTATCATCTATGAACTTGAAAAGAAGAGAAAGGTCAGCCAGGCCTTCTGGTGCAGGCGTATGATCCCAGCCGCTCAGAGGGCAAGAGGGTTGCAGGTTCAAGGATTGCCTGGGCTACATAGTAACTCTGAGGCCAGCCTGTGAAATCCTCTTTCAAAATAAAAAAATAAAAAATAAAGAGAGAGATGGAGGTGTGTTTCAGGAATAGACCTAGAATCCCCAGCAAGGGGCTGAAAACTAAGCTCAGAGGTAGCACAATTGCCCAGAATTTCCTAGTGAGTTCATGGGCTGGATGTAGCTGCCTAGATCCTCTCAGTGAGGGGTCTAGGGCAAGGTTTGGAGCAGAGCACTAGCTAGCACCTGCTTAGCATTATAAGACCTTGGGTTCCATATGAATTTGTGTGAAGAGAGAGGAGAAGAGGAAAGAAGGAGAGAGAGAGAGGTCTTAAGTGACAAGTAAGAAAGTCACCTGACTGGTCTGTAGTGATAAGTTCTCCATCCAAGGCCTTCCAAACTGTGCTCAATGTTACCAGGCTCCAAAAGGGGGTTCCTCACTTTCGTTGTGATTCTGTCTCACCCTATTGAACTGGGCCCCTCACCTTTCATGCCCCTTCCCTGCAAGCAGGTGTACACTGCCCACGACAGAGTCCAGATACACGTGGTGAACAGATTCTTCTCACGGAGACATCAGCAGTGTGACAAAGTTCCCTCTTGGCACCATCCTTCCCTTCAGAGTATATATTCATGCAGATGCTCGACTCCCACATGATAGAGATGTTGTGGAAATAATTAACTCTTCAAGTAGAGGGTTGAACTGGGCCATCTCCCCGGAAGCGTCACATTGCTCACAGTAATGACAGCTTTCGAAATTGCAGAAAAATGCCTGTGGCGGAAGACTTATTTTGCATGTGGATTTTAACCAAAGGCTCATGTCAGGATCCCTTGGCTTTGAGAGATATTTTTCAATATGAAGGTTTCCAGAGTCTTCTAGAAACATACAGAATTGGGCAGGCAGGGTGGCACACATACCTGTGATTCTAGAACTTAGGAGGCTGAGGCAGGAGGATGGGGGGTTTCAGCCCAGCCTGGGCTACATGGCGAGATGCTATCTCAAAGAAGAACAAGCAAAAATAAAGCAGCAGTCCACACCACCATTTAGATGAAAATTGAAAATATGCTAAGACTGACGCCAAAGATATCACCTTACTTGTGCATACGTGTAACATTAAGACTAGAAAAACCCACACACAGAGAGCAAGTGGCTGATTGACTGGAGCTCAGGGAAGGAGGGAATTCAATAGCAGCTCGCTGGAGACAGGGTCTCCTCTTGGGGTGATGGAAATGAGTTTTTGTTTTGTTTGGCTATTTTGTGTGTGTGTGTGTGTGTGTGTGTGTGTGTGTGTGTGTGTGTGTGTGTAGGTTTGTGCCCTGAGGAGTGCGTCAGCTCCCCTGGAGCCAAAGCTGGAGGTAATTGTGGTCACCTGGTGTGAATGCAGAGGACCAAATTCATTGGCAGCAGCAGAGGGCATATACTCTTAACCACTGAGTCAAACTCTCCAGCCCTGAAAATGTTTTGGAAACAAATAAAAGTGATGGCTCGATGACACTTAAACATATCAAATCATAACAATTTACGCTCTTTAAGCAGTTCTTTTATGTCATGTGACAGCCATGTCCATAAAGGTTTCTATTAAGAAGAGGGACATATTGAGACCCTGTTATAAATGAATAAAAAAGAAAAAAACATTACTGAATCAAAATCTGTAAGAGTAAAAAAGGGGTATAGGTCTTTGGAAATGATTGATCACCAAAGAACTTTAAAAGGAGTTTTCAGTGTGTGAGTGGTATGTATATTATGTATGATTTAGCACATATGTGGACACACATGTGGTGAGTACAGGTGCACATGTGTGTGCATGCACATGAAGGCCAGAGGTTGATGTTGGGAATAATTTCCAATCACTCTTTTATCGTATTCATTGAAGCAGAATCTCTCAATCAATCTCAGAGTTGTGCTGGATATGGCTCTCCTTGATCATCCTTATTCATCTCTATCTCTGAGGCTTGGATTACAGGTGGGCCAGTATACCCTCCCTTTATATGGTCTTCTGATGATTCAAATTTTGTCCGTATGCTTGTGTGGCAAGCACTTTAGCCACTGAGCCATCTCCATAGTCCCTTACCTAATGACATTTAAAAGCATCCATGCCTAAGGACTGCTTTGAAAATGAAGACGTCCATGGTTTCTGTCCCCCAGGACATCACTTACAAGCAACACGGGGACTTTAAGTGAAAAGATGGTTAATATCGATGATGAGCTTAACGGGATCTAAAAATCACCTGGGAGATACACCGCTGGAGGTGCCCATGAGGAAGATTCTAGACTAGATTAACTGAGATGGGGGAAACCCATCCTGAATATGGGCAGCAGCATCCCACAGGTTGGGGTACTTTATTGAGTAAAATGGGAAAGTGAGCTGGGCCCCAGCACTCATGTCTCTGCTTCCTGACTGCAAATGCAATGTGATCAGCCACTTCTGCCTCCTTCCATCAGGCCTTCTCCACCATGATGGACTGTGTACTCTCAGACTGTGAGCCACAATAAAACCTTCCTTCATTAACCTTGCTTCTCTGTCCAGCAGTATGTCACAGCAATAAGAATGGTAACCAAATACATCAGCACACCATTACAGGATAGATTGTATTTGGCCAACATCTCCCTCAGTACTCCACTGTCAACACACATAAAAATAGTATAAGATTTTTTAAATGCTGTGACTTCCTCCCTCCTTCTAATAAGTTCAAGGATTCTACTAACACTCTCCTGCAATGGGTAAGCAGACCCAGGTTGTAAAGAGTCTCAGAATTCTGTAGACTCTAAAAATAACCTAAAATTGTAGAGCAGCATATGCAGGTCAGAGTCATCCAGTTTGGCATGTGAACCTTGCATAGCTCTAGCAAATCTTTGTATCCTCTGACTTCCTGGATGAGCAACTACTGCACTGGTAAGTTCTGTCTTCAGAGGAGGAGGTAGAGGAGGAGGAAATGAAGGAGATAGGGGGAGAGAGAGAGAGACAGACAGACAGACAGACAGACAGACAGACAAAGACAGACAGACAGAGACAGAGAGAGACAGAGAGACAGAGAGAGGAGATGCTTTAACACTAAAGGCCACCTGCTGTGATTTTCTTTTCATGTGACTTAAAACTGACTCGTTCCAAATCACATGAATCATCTCTAAATTTAGAAATTAGCTCCTAATACACACTGCCTGCTCTGAATCGTAAATAATGTTTCCCAGAATTTGGGAAGGGGTGTGGGGCAGGGGAGGGGGGAGCTTCAGCATAGAGCCTCTTGGCTCCTCACACTCCCCATGAGGTGATCAGGAAAATACTCTCTATATCTGCAAGTGTGAGGCTGCCTGTGAACAGGAGAGCATGGGGATGGCTTAGTCCATTCTATACAAAAACAACAACAACAAAACAAAACAAGAGTCCCTCTGCAACACGTGGTAGACTGCTTCTCAACTGAAGCCAGGGGTTGGGGGTTGGGGGTGACCTGAGGATCATTCCTGCCTGGAACAAATAAAATCCTATGGCTTACTTTCAAAATAAAAGTTTCCTTGAGTCTTCTTCATAGGTCCAATCATAGATGAAGAGAAAGCCCTGGTCGCCTGCTGGTAGCCTAAGTCAGGCAGCGGCTAACCCCATCCAAACCGTGCTGGTCTAGCCAACCCCCTCCCCCTCGACCCAAACTAAAAGTTTGGTGTAGAAAACGGCCAATAGACAAGTCAGCCTGATGATCTGCTGATGTGACAAAGTCATGTACCTGTAAAATAAACAGGATGCAAAATGGAGAGATGGACCAAATCATGGTTTGTATTGAGAAAACTACAAACACAAGCTGTAGGGAGAAAGATAAGGCATACTGACTCATAAGATTGGACACCCCTGATTACTAGGGCAATGGAGAAGGGGGGTGCGGGGCTCTGTGCTGAGTCAACGCCCGACCTAATGAGCTGATGCAAAGTGGTAAGAATAAACTATCTCCTTTCACAAGTAAGGCTCAAGAGTTGCAAAAGTTATCAACATGAGATGGATGGGAATTCAAGCTCCTCCCCTTGGCTCACCTTTGGTTCTGATTTGGATGTGAAATGTCCCTTCTTCGGGTTTCTAAGTTGGAATAAGCGGTCCTCAGTCGGTGGTGCTTATGTTGAGGGAGATTGTAGAATCTTCGGAGGCAGGGTCCAGCTGGCTATTAGGAGGGCCTCCAAGGCTTTAGGCCCCACCGCACTTCTGCCAGAACTCTCTATGTGTCACCCGGTGACACGTAAGAAGCTCTGCGGTAAGTTCGGACCACCCTGACCATGCCACCCAAAGTGACATTACTTCCCCGCTGGATCCCTTGCCGTGCTAGTCAAAATAAACTCGCAAGAAGTTGCTTATGCCAGGTGTTCAGCCAGAGCGATGAGAAACTGGTCCTCCCAGCCCCCATCATTTCCCACCATCTTAGCTCACCCTTCGCTGCACACTGATGGATCCCACAGTTGCTGGCAAAGGCTTTAGAGAACGGACACACCAATGGTGTGTGCCAGTTCCTCCTTTCTTCACTGTCGTTTACCTAGGTGTGGTGTACATTCATGCATTCATTTGTGTGTCCTTGCAGGTGTGCGTGTGCACACACACACACACACACACACACACACACACACACAGAGAGAGAGAGAGAGAGAGAGAGAGAGAGAGAGAGAGAGAGAGAGAGAGAGAGAACAGAGAGAGAAAAGAGAGAGAGAGCAGCAGGGCATGAACTAGGTCATAGAAAAGACTTCTTCCAGGTAATTTTATATGGTTAGTCTCGTGATTTCTCAAAAGAGAAAAAAAGAGAGCAGGATCCAAGGTAAAGAAAGTCCTCTCATTTCAAGGACTGGCTTCAGGGAGTCCCATGAGTGCTGTGGGTGTCACTGCAGGATGAATGAACCCAGGTCTGGTGCAGGGACTCTGTCAGCAGCACCTGAGGCCCTTGTAAGCCTAGACAGCAAGAACTACCTACTGTCTTAAATCTATGCACCTTTGAGGGCTTCCTAAAAACTCATTTCCTCAAGAACTGAGGTCCTCCTTGTTCTAACCAGAACAGAAATTCCACTTCTGGAAATCAGAAGTACCGAAAGTGAAAAAAACAAAACAAAGTAAAACAAACTGGCAAGTGTGGGCTGGGGAGATGGCTCAGTGTGTAGAGTGCTGGTCATACAAGCATGGCAACCTGAGGTCACGCCCACAGAACCCATGGAGGGCCAGATGCAGCAGCATGTGTCTATAACCCCTGTGATCCCAGATGGGTGACATAGACGGAAATTGTCGGTAAGCTCACGGCAAACAAGAGATCATGCCGCAAACAAGGTGAAGAGTGATACCCGGGATTGTCCTCTGACCTCCATGTGGGTGCTAGGGCATGATCACAACACACTCACAGAGATAGCATTGTGATTTTTAATGTAAAATGTCCGCCATTGGCTCACATGTTTGAATAATTGTTCCCTAACAGGTGACGCTATCTGGGAAGGACCTGGAACCTTCAGTGGGGAGCTTTGCTGCAGGAAGTACGTCACTGGGGGTTGCACCTTGAGGTTATGTAGCCTGGTCCCACTTGTCATTCACTTCTGCTTCCTGTGTGTGAATGCAATGTGACCAGGCACCCACCATGCTTCCCTTGCCTGTTAGCATGTCTTCTGTGCCATGATAGCCTCAACTCCTTCCTTCTGAAACTATGAATCTAAACAAGCCTTTTCTCTCCTAGTTTGTTTTCTGTTGGGGTATTTTATCAGGGTGACAGAAAAGAAGAAAGTGCACATGGGTAATTATACACACACATACACATAGATACACACAGAGACACACACATACATACACACATACACAGACACACACATACCACACAAACAGATACACAGACACACAGAGAGACACACACAGACACACTCATACATACACACAGACACACACATACCACACATCTGGATGCACAGACACATACATACACACACAGAAACACACACGTGCATAATCACAAACATATGGGGAAGGATTAAAGTAACCAGAAAAAGGAATAGAAATATACTGTTATAGTTTCATCCCTGTTTCTGTGATTAAAACACCCTGACACATCAAACACACTGAGAGATAAAAAAAAAAGAATTAATAAATGAGTAAATTAATATGTCATATGCTTGATATGTTATGATATGTTATGAGGAAATAGAATCTCATATGATACAAGGGTGATAAGACAGAGTAAAGTTCCTGCTTGAGTCTCTTTACAGTTCTTGTTACTGGGTTTTCAAATTTCTTTTCTCAATCTACTTATTTGGAACAATCTCAATTTTTCAATCAGTTGTTGCCCAAGTTATTTCATAGTGTCCACCATCACACGGTCCGTATCTACATCCTATTAACGGGATTGATTTTTCTCCCTGGTACTGCTGCTGGGACTAGCTCTGCCTGGCATGAACTTGGTGCGGTGACTCATCCTCATTTGTAATGGTTGAGTGGGGTATGGTCCCTCTCTACAGCGACTGTCGTGATAATGGAGGTGGTGAGTCACTTAGAAACAAGGCCAAGGGATGGCAGAACATCACAGCAGAGGAGATTAAAGCGATCAGAGGAATGAATAGATGTATGTTGTGTCAGTTTCATCTCCACGGATGTGATAAATCACTCTGACCAAAAGCAACATGGAACAGGAAGGGGCCATTTCAACTTATAAGCTATAGATAGAACAGTTTTGAGGGAAGTCAGGGTGGGAACTGAATACAGGAATTGTGGAGGGATGCTGCTTGCTGGCTCATGCTCTGACTCAGGCTTAGCTAGCTCCTCCTTTAAAGCATATTTTTTATCATCTTTTATTAGGTGTGTACGTGTTTTGGTTATGGGTAGGAACACTTGGGTGCAGTACTTCTAGAGGCCTGAAGAGGGCATCAGATACCCTGGAGCTAAAGTGAAAGGTGAGTGTGAGCTGCCTTGACGTGGTGGATGCTGAGAAGTGAAACTTGGGACCCCGGCAACACCACCCCATTCTCCTAATAGCTGAGCCATTTCTCCCGTTCTTAGTTAGCTTTCTTGTACAACGAAAGACCACTTGCCTCGTAGGGAATGGTGCTGCCCACAGTGACATCAATTGACAGGACAATCAATCACCCACAGATATATCCACAGGTCAGTCTGATCTGGGCATGGCCTCAGTTGAGACTCCCTTCTCCGATGACTCTAAGCTGTGTCAGGTTGATAGGTAAGCTTACTAGGATGGATATAATGTAGCCTCAGAACAGAAGCCAGAAAGGGCCCCTCGAGGCATGAGGCAGAGGCAGGAGCTCTGTAGGTTGAATGACACATGTCCCCAGTCGGCTCATGTGTTTGGATGCATAGTCCCCCACAGGTGTTGCTATTTTGAGGAAAATGTGCAGCTTATAGGAGATGGTGGCTTTTTTGGGAACCATGGGTCACTGGGGCTGCCCTTAAGGTACTTATAGTCCCATCCTACTTCCTACTGCTCTCAGGCTGTCCCTCCTAATGCATTATAACCAGTCACCTTGTGTTACATGCCCTCCGTAAATTATATCCCCTCAAAACCCTAAGCCAGAAGTTATTTCTTGTCATGTGTTTTCTCAGAGCAATTTTAAAAAGTAACTAATACAGATACCATCATAATAAGGGTCCAACATTGAAATGTGACTCCCTCATGAGTCTGAGAGAGTCACAGGGAAAGGACTTTAGCCTACTACACGGTGAGACTACGTTGCACTTTCTTTGTGGTCTTTATTTTTACTTTTTGTTGTTGTCATAATCAGTATTATTATACTGTTGTATTTTCTAGGTTATCTATTTTATTACATATATATGAGTGTTTTGCTTACATTTGTGCATGTATAGAACCTGCATGCATATGCACACGTATACTTACCTGCATTATATGTACATGTGCACTACCTGTTGTTAATCAAGGCTAAGCCATTTGGTTAAAACTGCTTCATTTTTGGTTGAACTATGACAGTTTTTGTTCCCTTTTAAAAACATTTATTTATTCATACACTTTACATCCTGATTGCAACCCCGCTCCTTTCCTCCCAGTCCCCCCAACTCTTCCTCCATTCTCCATTTTTCTCCTCAGAGAAGGAAGAGGTCCCCATGGATCTAAAAGGAAACGTCAGAGTCAGAGAGGGCCCCAGCTCTAGTTGTCAGGCGACCCACATGAAGACCAAGCTGCACATCTGCTACCTATGTTCAGGGGCCAAGGACCAGTCCATGAATGCTCTTTGGTTGGTGGTTCAGTTTCTGTAAGCCCCCACCTGTTAGTTGACTCTCTAGGTCTCCTTGTGTCGCCCTTGACCCCTCCAGCTCCCTCAATCATTTCCCCCAACTCTTCCACAGGACTCCCCAAGCTCTCCCTAATGTTTGCCTGTGGGTCTCTGCATCTGTTTTTGTTAGCCACTGGGCAAAGCCTCTCAGAGAATTTATGCTAGGCACCTGCCCACAAACATAGCAGAGCAACATTAATGGTGTCAGGGATTAGATCTCTCCCATGGGATGTGTGTCTCAAGCAGGGCCAATCTTTGGCTGGCCATTCCCTCAATCTTTCCTCCATCTTTGTCCCTACACATCTTGTAGGTAGGGCAAATTTTGGGTTGCAAGTTTTGTGGGTGGTAGGTTGGTGTCCTTAACCCTCCACAAGTCCTGCCTGGCTACAGGAAGGGGCTACAGGAGCCGCTTCAGGCTCCATATTCCCCTTTGCTAGGATTCTCTCAGCTAGGGTGACCCCCATACACTTCCTGGGACCTCTCTTGCCCCAGGACTCTGGGAGGCCCCAGAGAAACCCTCCGGCCTTTGATTTCCATTCTCTCACCTGGCCCTCTCTCCCATGCTCTCCCTACTCCTGCTCCCCACCCCTGCTCCCCTCCCCAGCCCTTCTCCTACCTAGTTTCCTTACTCCAACCAAACTCAAAAAGACATGTCTGATATGTACTCACTTATAAGTGGATATTAGCCACTAAGTAGAGGATAGCCATGCTACAATCCACAGAGTCAAAGAAGCTGCATTACAAGGAGAGCCCAAAGGAGGATGTTATTGTTATTTTTTTAAAGAAAGTAATTAGGTTTTGACAACTGAAGCAGCTTCTTTCTCTAGATATTTACTCCACCCCCCACTCCAGCAACGGGTGACAAGCAAAGATGTTTACTGATCGTAAACATTCTTGAAATGGCTACTCTAGCAATGGCCCACTGAAGGCCAAGAAAGAATCTTCTGAACCCCCTTCCCTGTTTCTTTTCCTGTGAAAACTCTAAGAAAGGATTGCCACTCAGTTATGATGCCCCCCAAAGTCCTCAGCACCCACAACATGCTGGTGTCTACCTATCTATCTGTAACACTGGTTCTCAACCTTGGGGATGTGTGACCCCTTACACAGGAATTGAATATCAGATATTTACATTATGATTCATAAAGATAGCAAAACTACAGTTACGTAGTAGCATCTAAACTAATTTTATTGTTTGGGGGAACACTACAACAGGAGGAACTATATTAAAGGGTCACAGTGGAGTCAGGAAGGTCGGGAACCACTTGTCTATAGTGTAAATGCCGCTCTAATAAATTTCCTATCTAAAAGGACAATCCGCCTTGGTGTTCACTCTGAACCTGAAATCTGAAACCTTTTGCCTGCTACCTTTGACAATATCAGAGAAGAATCGGGCTCCTCTCTGAGGAGTGGATGCCGTGCTGTCCTCTGCTCTTCATAAAAGAAGCTTCAAATGTCAGCCCACAAACACATCGCCGCTGCTCATCTTGACACTAAATCCCCTAATGCCTTCACATTTGGCTTCTTAAGAAAGTTCTGCCTTCTGACAGGCGAATTATCACAGCCCACCATCATGTAGAACAGCGGGAGAAGGGACTCCCATCCGTCACCGCGCTCTCCTTTAACTGGTGCGTATCGATTAAGCAGTCCAGAGAATTGTGACAATCAATAACCTTTCTGTCCCAGAGAAAGAGCATTATGAGACTTTAAAAAAAAAAAAAAAGCTTGTCTCATACTAGAAAGAAACAACATGCCAATTCCATCTCTAAAACCCAACCTGATGTGTAGCAGCCCCTCCAAGTCACAGATGAGGAAGTCACCCTCATGGGGGAGGATGCGAGCTTACCTGTTGGATAAAGACCTACCAGGCATGAAAACCAGGGAAATGGGTTCCAGAATGTTCCCCTGTCCTGTGAGACATCTTTCACCCCTGGACTCTGTCACCCTGCTGGAATACTCAATAGTACATAATGGTGTTGTGGTCACAATATCTGATTAACAAAGTATCCCCAAATGTAGCCCGTTATAGTAACCATTGTGTTAGACTCTGGTTTTATGGATCAGAGAGTTTGGGAAATATCTGGTGAGAAGTTTTTGCTTGGGAACTCTCATAGGATGCAGCTGGATGCCCGCTGCACCTACAGTTTTTAATGGAGGTTGGATTGTGCTCAAAATCCAAGATGGCACATGTGCAGAGCTGAGCCTGGGTGACAAATGCCCTGTTAGAGTGCAATGAAGGGCTATTGCCTAGACTGTACTTACACACTACCTCCCACAGCAAGAGGTTCTCAGTGCAGCAATGCTTTTTACATTGTGTGTATGCATGCACATGTGTGGGTGTATGTGTGTGTGTGTGTGTGTATGTGTGTGTGTGTGTGTGTGTGTGTGTGTGTGTGTGTTAGGAATGTGTAGTGGTCAAGGGGCTATAGGACACAGGTGGAGGACAAGCTGTGGAAGTCTTTTCTCTTCTATCATGTGGACTCTGGTAGCTGAAGGTCATTGGACTCAGAATAAACTCCTTTATCTGCTGGGCTTAGTCACTGGCCCTGACTTTTTAGGTTATTGATAGTGCAGTGGTTAATCGTAGTTGGCAACCTGATGAGGTCTAAAATCACCATGGGAACGAGCTTCAGGAAGGTCTATGAGGGGATTTCGAGACTCTGGATGTGGGCGGCTGTGGTTCCGAACTTAATAAAAAGAGGAAGGTGGGCTGAGCCCCAGTATCCATCTCTTTCCGCTTCCTGACTGTGGCGACCACGTGACCAGCTGCATCACGCTCCTGCAACATTGCCTTCCCCACAATGACGGACCTTCAGATTTTCCAGAATAAGCTCTCCTTAGATTGTTTCCTGTTGGGTCTATGATCACAGCATCCAGAGCAGTAACCAATATGGATACAAGAACAAACATCCCAAGAAAAGTCGGAAACTCTGCTGTCCTTGGGGCCAAGCCTCAGGAGTTGGACTACATCTCCTCCATCACAGTTCCTGGGTCGGAGCAGTCCTGGTCGAGTGTCAAGTGAGCTCGTTCATACTCAGAAGGCAGAGCCTTAGACTCTATCTCCCAATAGCAAGGTCAAACTTTCAAACGCATTTTGGGAATTGTTTTCCAAGCCTGGAATAAAACATATCGCAAAAACTGGGTTGCACGCTGAATTTGAGTCATGTCCATCTGCAACACACACACACACACACACACACACACACACACACACACACACACACATCTGAAGTGCTGAGAAGATGACTCTTTGGTAAAATGTGTCTACAAGAGAATCTGAGTTCAATTCCTACTACCCAGGTCCAGTGGCTCACAATCACTTGTAATTCCAGCTTCAGGAATCTGATGTCCTCTTCTGGCCTCCATAGGTACCTATGGACACAACACACACACACACACACACACACACACACACACACACACACACTCACAGAGAAAGAGAGAGAGAGAGAGAGAGAGAGAGAGAGAGAGAGAGAGAGAGAGAGAGAGAGACTTAAAATAAATCTTTAAAAGGGTAACTTAAAGGGGAAAGGGCTTCCATGGCTTACAGTTTGAAGGGATACAGTTCTTTACGGGCAAGCTCTGTTGCAAAGCATGAGGCAACTGGTTACACTGTGTCTGCAGCCAGAGTACATACAGGCAATGGGATGGGCTATAAAACTTCAAGCCCTGTGCAGAGTTATTACCTCTTCCTAAAGGTACCACCTCCTAAAGGCTCCACCTCCTAAAAGCTCCACCTCCTAAAGGTTCCACCTCCTAAAGGCTCCACCTCCTAAAGGCTTCACCTCCTAAAGGTTCCATCTCCTAAGGAATCCACCTCCTAAAGGCTCAATCTTCTAAAGGCTCCACCTCCTAAGGGACCCACCTCCTAAAGGCTCCACCTCCTAAAGGCTCCACCTCCTAAGGGATCCACCTCTTAAAGGTTCCACCTCCTAAAGGCTCCACCTCCTAAAGGCTCCCCCTCCTAAGGGCTCCACAACCTTCTAAAACATTGAAACCAGCTGAAGGCTGAGTGTTTAAACACAACTAGCCTCTAGGGACACTTTATATTCAAACCCCAACATTGGACAATCAGGGGTTATAGAGAAGCAGCTGACACAAACAGCATTCTCCCCGCCCTTGTTCATATCACCTCTTCCTGGCAGGTAGCCTAAGGCCAGCTCAGCTACGCCAAATGTCACTTTGCTGAATGCCACGCAATCTGTCAAAAAGAACTACGAAAGTTCAGACCAAAATGAAAATTGCCTTCCTGTCCACTTCCCTTTGTAAGGAGGACACAAGGACTCCTGACATAAGGCTCAACCCCTTTAGTCATTCAGTCTGGTGGAGGGTGTCCAAAAGGTTGAATTCAAGCATTTTGACAACTAGACGGAACTTGACTTTATCTATCTATCTGAAGGTACTCTACCACTGAGCCCCTCACTGGAGGGTTCTAGGCGAGCGTTCGACCACTGAGCCATGCCCCCCCCACCCTCACTAGGGGGATGCTAGGCAGACCTCTCACTGCTAAACCACACTCAGTCCCTCACTGGCAGATCTAGGTGGCTGTTTCGCCCCCGAGCTACATCCTCAGCCCTCTTTTTCATTTCTATCTTCTGACTTTGAGTTGTGGTCTCACTAAGATTCCCAGCCTGTTCTCAGACTTTACTCTGTAACTAGCCTTGGGTTTGCAGTACTCTTTCCTCTGCACCCAGTGCAATTGAGATGACAGGCCTGCACCAGCCCATCTGGTTGCAGCCTCGTTTCATATATAGCTCCAAACCTTTAGATTGTGCATACCACACCCAACCTCTTTAATCATTCAAGCTGGTGTGGACAGATCTGACAATGAGAGTCGGCACCCCAGCGGGTACTCCTTGTGGCCTGACCATTCTCCAGGGAAGATAGACACTGCAGAAGAACTTAGGGGGAGCCCCACTGGATAAAACAGATCACCCAGAGGAAGCTGTCTCATTCTGACCACATTCGCAAAGCTTGGAGAGAGGCTGGCGCAGAGGCAAAACTGGCAGCTGTTTTTTCTCGAAATTAATTTCTATCCCCACAGTGATCAGTTCTGGTTAAGTGAGAGAATCAAATTATGTGAGTTACTTCTGCTGGGAAGGTCTGCTGCTCTGAATCTCGATGAAAAATAACACAATGCTGCTGTTTAATTTTAAAATCCCATCCGCCTCACCCACAATTCGTAACGATTCTGCCTCCAGCTCATGCGGTATTCATAGATCTTAAAAATACTTTGAAAGCAGATAATGATTCATGCTTGGGACCCTCCAGAGAGGCAAGCCGGGACCCTCTTTCTACACAGGGAGGAAAGACTGGAGTCCTGTAGTCTATAGTGGTTCCCAACTGTCGGCTCCACACACGTCAACACTCTACTTCTAGTTATTTAGGGCCTGGCACCAGTTCTGGGCAGACTAATCTATGACACAGACAGTCACCAGGATGATATCAAGGGCAGAATCAAGATAAGGAGTTATGGCTTCCTAATGTACATCAATAAAGACCTAGGGCTTCCAACCATCCTTTCCTGAAAAAAAAATGTTTTTAGTGTTACTAGAAACCTGGGCAGCAGATGACAGCTCTCTCTCTCTCTCTCTCTCTCTCTCTCTCTCTCTCTCTCTCTCTCTCTCTCCTTCCCTCTACCTCTCTCTCTGTCTCTGTCTCTGTCTCTCTGTCTTTCTCTCTCTCTCCCTCTCTCTCTCTCCCTCTCTGTGTCTCTGTCTCTGCCTCTCTCACACACATACAAGTGCATTCACAGAGTCTTTGTGTCTGTGTGTAAGGGAGAGACAGACAGACACAACCTTGCCTTGTTTGAAACAGAGTCCTACATGCCTCTCTGCCTTTGCTAGATGATCTGGCCCCCAAGCTTCTCTCTCTCTCTCTCTCTCTCTCTCTCTCTCTCTCTCTCTCTCACACACACACACACACACACACACACACACATACACACACACACACACACGTGCATACACAGAGTCTTCGTGTCTGTGTATAAGGGAGAGACAGACAGACACAACCTCGCCTTTCACCTTGTTTGAAGCAGAGTCCCATGTGCCTCTCTGCCGTTGCTATGATCTGGCCCACAAGCCTCCAGTGATTCTCCTGCCTCCACCTCTCACCTCACCAAGAAATGCAGATTTTACTAAGCCATGCCACCACCTCCAGCTTTGCGTGGGTTCTGAGGATCCAAAGTCAGGGCTTCACACTTGTGTGACCAATCCAGGCCCTATGACAGCCTTCTAAAGGGTAGTTTAAAGCACTGATGTAAAAGGTTTGTACTCTAGAGACACAGGAGGAAACACATAAACTGGGCAGTAAGCATGTGCCCCACATGACAGTTTCTAATGACATTTTTTACTCCACTACTTCATTTGCATATGAATCTCTTTAAGAATTAAAAAGAAATGTGTGTGTGTGTGTGTGTGTGTGTGTGTGTGTGTGTGTGTGTGTGTGTTTGCATACATGAGACCAGACAATGGCTTCAAATCCCATGGGACTGGAGTTACAGGTGTTTGTGAGGCACCCAGTGTACATGCTGGAAACCTAACACAGGTCCTTTACAGGAGAAGTATACGCCTTCAGCCATGTCTGTAACCCCAGCTAATTTTCTTAGCATGCACATTATGGGTTTCTTATACATCATATCATGTGACACATGTGTCCTGGTACCTTGCCTCATGTCTGTTCCCCCACCCGATCACCCCATCTTTCCCCCACTGACCTTCTTTCTTCAATTGTCATAGGCATGTGTTGTCAGTGTTCATCTCAATCCCTCTGTAGTCCTGGACCAAACTGACCTTACTGTTGGCACTCCCTCCAGGGGAGACGAGTGGCCTAGCCTACACTGTGTTCATAGTTGCTGGTCAGAATGGGGTCTAGAGGATAGTGCTGAGCTTCTGAGAGACCCATCTCTAGCTACTCCAAGCCTTTGACAAAGACCATGTTCTTACTTGATCTTCATTTCTTCTTCATTTTGAATCTATAAAGTAATCAATGATGTCTGTTCTACACCTTCCAGGTGCCTGGCATTGTATCCTGACAATTTAGATGCGAGAAGGGTTTAGTAAAGGGGACGATCATTTGGATTTTCCTCAGTCCACAGACAATTGCGTTCCAAGAACTTTAGACTGTGTATACTCAGGAGAAGAGTCACTAGGGCTTGCTAGCCAGCTGCTCACTGAATCGGTGGTTCCAGGTTTAGTGAGCGATCCTGTCTCAAAGGAGAATGATGGAGGAAGATAGCTGGGTGGCTTTCACATTCACACTTGCACACCTGTGTGTACAGGGACACACACACACATTAGGTATACTTTTTTTGTCTTTTCGAGACAGGGCTTCTCTGGGTAACTTTGGCTGTCCTGGACTCGCTTTGTAGACCAGGCTGGCCTTGAACTCACAAAGATCCATCTGTCTCTGCCTCCCTGGATGCCAGAATTATACGTGTGCAAGGTCCACATATTTTTATTCTGGGTAAGGAGGGACACCTCAGCCCAGGTGGTCTTTGCCACATGTCCACTCCAGTCCGGTTGCCACTGCAGGCTACTCCATGGAACAACGTCATCAAGCGGAGAGCCTCCATTAGTTGCTCCGTTTAGGATGAACTGGGTCTGTCAAATGCTGAGTTGAGGCTGTCAAAACCGTGAGGCTGAGCCCTGCTCCCTGAGTGCACAGCCCCCCACCCCACCCCACCCCACCCCCGCCATGCTTCCCTTCCAACCCCACCCCAGCCTCCCCTCTTGGTGATACACTGTCCTCTCAGGTCTGAGACTCAGGGTATAGATACACCACACTACCTGCTATAGGGACAGCCTAGAGCTCCACCCCACCATTATCGCCATGGTACCCACAGGAGAACACTGAGAGGCCTCAGCAATTACTGCAGTGTCTCTAATTACAGCATACTTAGGGAGCCACCTTGAAGCCACCGTGAGGACCGCTGGTGCCTTTTCCCTGAGATGAGAGGAGTCTCTGCACTTACCCTGCTCTAGTTATTACTCCCTCACTCTGAGTTTTCTGTCCCTGAACATACACCAGGCCGGGAAAAGCTACAAAGACATCTGGTACCATGTGTGCCCCTCCCCCCATCGCCTATCTGGGAAGTTGCTCTTGACTTAGACCCAGCACCTCAGGCTATGTGGTTCCCTGAAACAGCCCCCAGAGCATGTACATTTTCTGATGGTTTCACCACTTCCCTAGGCTTTTCAAAGAACTTTTCTTTTTTTAAAATAAAATGATGACATTGCTAGCCAAGAGAGGAAAGCAAGTGATTTATCACACTTTCCTTTCTGTCCTGTCTGTATGCCCTTGGGAAAGGCAATCTAATAAGACGGGTGTGTGTCCCTTCATAGTCCTGGCACTTAGGAGGTAGAGCCAGGAGCATTAGCGATTCAAGTCCAGCCAAGGCTACATAGTGAGTTCAAGGCCAGCCTGAGGCAGAGACCTGAGCTACAGGGACTTCCTCAAAAAGATAAAGAAAAAGGAAGGAGGAAGGGATGAAGGGAAAGAGGCAGGGAGGGAAGGGAGAAAGGCCTACTGAAACTAGTTAAAGGACATGGTTGACAAGAGCTCAAACTCTATCTGGGCTGAGCAAAATGGTTCTCAGAAACATACCAACAGTTAGCCATCATCATTTTAAAACTGTTTATTAATTTATCCTTTGTGGTGATCAGGATGCAACCCAAGGGCTTTCACACGCTGGGCAGGTGCCCTACCACTGAGCTATGCCTGCTGGGTGATATTAGATTGTAATGTTCTTTTTGTGCTCCTTAATAATTTTAAAAATTAAGTTTAATATACAAGGTATTAGATATCATTATGACATTTATTTCAAACAGTGTTTTAATGATTATCTTTTTCCTCATCTCCCTGACGTGTGTGCTACCCTCGATTCCCCCACTGTATGTCTCTTTTCTTATCACTTACCATATAGTATATAATAAATAAATACATATGTATTCATATGTATGTATAAACATATATTCATATATACATATGTATGTATACACACAGAAGTATATGTAAGTAAGAGCTAAAAAGTAGAAAGATGACAAAGAAAAGGCACTGTAAGAGGGTGGGGGCTGGTTTGCAATTACACTCTCAAGAGAGCTTATCTATTTCCTGGAGAGCTAATCCAGTCTTGGAGGAAACCATCAATCACTTCTTGAGGGTGGAGCTTTCCCAAACTAAATATCTCTTAATGCTCCGGTCATCTTTAAACACCATTGCACTGGGTACTTGAGCCTTGATATGTGCCTCAGCGAGGACATACAATACTAAATATTTAAACCATAGCTCCACTTACACACAGTCTCTCTCTCTCTCTCTCTCTCTCTCTCTCTCTCTCTCTCTCTCTCTCTCTCTCTGTGTGTGTGTGTGTGTGTGTGCGCGCGCGTGCGCGCACGCGTGCGTGTATGTGTGTGCAATTTATGCATGCTTACATGACATGTTTGGGCGCATGTGTGTAATCAGGTTTCATCAGTTGCCCTTCGCCTTACATGTGGAGATGGGACCTCTCATTTGAGTCCAGAGCATGCCAGTTCTGCTAACCAGCTGGCCTCCTCCATCTGCATCTATGTCCCACTAACTGGAATTACAGGAGGGCTCCCACCCCCACCTGGCTTTCACATGGGTCCAGGGGTCCAGTTGTTCCTCATACATATGTGGTGTGAGTACTATGAACGGAGCCATCCCCCAGCCTCATGTCTCTTCCTTTCTAACATGAGCATATGAAGTTGCAACTTTCCTCCAAGCACGGCTTTAGCTGCATCCTGCAATCCCGTGATATTTCAATAGTCACGTTCAATATTCTTTCATCCGAGGTATTTTTTTTTTCCAAGCGAGCATTTGTAAGTTAGAATGCTAATGCTTTCTATGAAGTGATATGGGGTAATTCTAAGGATATATTGCCAAGCTAGAAAAGCAAAATGTAAAATAGAATTTATAAAGCTGCTTTTGATAGGAGGACGAAGAGTACATAGAATCACAGTTACAGATGTATTTCTTACTTTATGCAAAAGGAATAACTCAGGAGGATAAAGCAGAGACTAACACAATTGCTCACGTACGGAAGATGGATTAGTAGGCTGTGCAGGGTGGTGAAAAGGATAGATACTTCAAGAATATTGTTGGTGCAGACTTTACTTTGAGAACATGGTAATGTACTTACTCAAAAACCCAACAATAGTGGAAATAGAAGCAGCCTCGAAGCTTACAACAACATACAAAATGAACACAGGAGAGGGCTGCCCAGATGGCTCAGAGGGTAAAGGCACTTGTCATTGAGCATAAGGACCCGAGATCAATTCCCAGAACCCACATGTTGGAAGAACAGAATGGACTCTCAAAGTTAACCTCTGACATCTACAAGTGTGCACACACCTGTGTGCACACACACATTTTAAAATATGAGCATAGGAGAAGGAAAAAAAAAAACCTGACACTGCATCCATCAATCTTGATGTCCCTAACAGATGACCGCACACCCGACCTGAGTCGATGGCTCACAGATCTGAAAGCTGCCAAGTCTGAGATCAACCTGTAAGTTGTCTTTCTCACGTGGGCACTGATCCCACCATATCAGTGGGATTGCAGAACATGGCCTCCGAGTGAAAAAGCCGACATCTTCATCAACTCAGCTGTGCTGGTATTGCAGGAGCCCGTCATGATTGGCCCAGTAGACTGTTGACAATCCTCATAGATAAAGAAGGTTCACTGGACCCTTGCTTGAGCATCTAGTCACCCCTCCTGGCCATTTATATGCAGCTCTGCCCCAATTGCACAAGGACGTGTTCTGGGAGGTACTGGAGCTGGGGGAAGTTAATGGGAGAGGTTCCATCTGTGTGGCTACAGGGAGGGCATCAGGTGTGCTGGATGAGGATATTACAGTGTGGACATATTTTGGTCA
Source organism: Acomys minous (assembly GCF_964271855.1). Taxonomy (NCBI): domain Eukaryota; kingdom Metazoa; phylum Chordata; class Mammalia; order Rodentia; family Muridae; genus Acomys; species Acomys minous. Next base: position 76,381,154 of record NC_140498.1, read on the forward strand.
TCACCCTCATGATGACCTCTCACCCATTAAAGTCCAATGAGTTAAGTTTCCCCAGGGTGGACTTTGGTAAAATCATACCTTGGTTTGTCGCTGAGAATAGACATGACTTACATCTCCCCGTGGAAAAGGAATTCTCGCAACATAAAGGACCACCCCACTATGACATTATTTAACCTGAGTCACCCCCAAAAGCATTCTTTTCAATAGCCCTCTTGAAGCTTTTGCCTTTCTAAAATCCACAAAGATATACCTTAGTCCATAAAGTGAGTAAGTTAAGCACCCAGCCTTTAGGCCTCTATGGATGAGGTAAACAGACTCTGCTTTTGCTGTGTAACCCAGGGAAATCAGTTTCCTTCTCTGGGCCTCACCTTCATCATCTGTATAATATTAATAACAAATGTACACACATACAGGTAGCATCCTTATGCGTTCATTTACTTAATCCCACCTCCTTGCTCTACACAATGCTAGTATAAAATTTGTTCTACAAATTAGTGATCAGAAAACTATAGAGTGGATAACTATGTAATTTTTTCCCAAGTTATCTACTTGTTAACATACCAAATGATTAAGACTAGACGTGAGTGTATAAAATCTGCTATCATGTATGTGCGTGAGAGGAAAATGTGTGTGTGTTATATACTTACATATTTTACATGTGATATGTATTATTATATGCTTTAATGTTTCTGTGTGATAGATATATGTTAGAGCTATGGTATGTTTTATATGCTACATATTTATATGTTTATGTGAATATATTCATGTGTGTATCATGATAAAGTATACATACATGTATGTGGGTACATGTGACTGTGCTTATAACATGGAGGAGTTTATCTAAAGGCCTTTGGTGAGTATTTGACGGTATAACTCTTTCGATCTTAAGTTTCTAAGTTCCCGCATGCACAGATGAAAAAGTCATGAAGTGCTGCCCAGTCTGTGTTGAAGAGTTCGAGCTACCACCAGAGAGCATGAAATATTCATCCACCTGTCTGCATTTCCCATGTCTGAGTAGATGCGGATAAATGCCAGCCTCCACAGACCTGAGCACTGGGTCCTCATCTGAGCAGGGGACTGAGTTGTGAAACAGGCTGGTGCTGATGGGATGAGCTGTGTAAAGCAGAGATGACCAGCCAGGGAATTTGCTGAATTGAGACGGATCCATGTGAGCTGCTAATCCTTAACTTTTTAGAAATTCCTTCCCTAATAATAACGGGGAAGAATAGGCACAACGTTGACATTTTTTGGCAATAAAATTAGTTTTAACATGAGAGAGAAGAAGGATATTGTTTATGCACTGGTGTGGGTGTACACACGCCCATGTGCACATACAGAGACCCAAGGAGAAAGTTGGGTGTCTTGCTCTATCTCTCTCTCTGATTTTTTTCCCTTGAATTAGGGCTTCCCAGTGAACCTGGAACTAGAGTAGAAGCCAAGAAGCTCCATCAGTCCTCCTGGCTCCACTCCCCGCAGCACTGAGGTCTCAGGCACACAAGCAGCTATATTTGTCTTTTTTCATGGGTGTTGGACTCTGAACTCAAGTCTTCATGTTTGCACAACAAGCACTCTTATTCACTGAGCTATCTCTCCAGACCACAAGTCACTCCTGTCCCCCTTGCCCACAGAATATTGAAATGGAAAATATACTGTAGTTTTTTTTTCTCTCTACAGAAAATGCACAGCCTATAACTGGCTGGCATGTCAGCTTGCCCTACCATAACCTTGGTACAACTCTAAAACCCTGGCAAGAGAGGAAAGCCTGTCATGAGAGACATTTAGGGCTCTTCGTTTTGTTGGGAAATAAACTTTGACCTGTAGAAAGACTCCGATGTGTCTGTTTCTGACACAGCGTGCTCAGGGCACCACTTTACAGAGTTCTACAAAAGAACAACAAACCATTTACATCTTGAGAGAAGACATCAAAGTTACGTGTAAATACTCATTATGTAAGCATGTCTATTCAAATATGCCACAAGTGTAAAAAGCATTTGCAATATCTAGCATATGGCCTTATTGCTCTCTCTACAGGGAATTGGTTCCAGGATCCTCCCATACATGCCAAAATCCAGGGATGCTCAAATCTTAAGACTATCAGACTAACTCTTTTTTTTTTTTAACTTGCAAAATTGATATCTTTAATGGTTGTGAAAGATTTGGAGCTGAAGTTGGCCTCCAAGACAAATGCACAAAGTGACTGGGGAATTTGGCTCATCTGGTGAGAGTGCCGTCTAAGCATAGACACCTGAGTTCAAGTCTCCAGCACTCACATAACAGGCCCATGTTTGTACATTTATCTATAAAACCAAGGCTGTGGAAGGTGGGAACTGGAGGATGGCTGGGGCTTGCTGGGCACCAGCCCTACCTCCAGGCTCACTGAGAAGCCCTTTCTCAACGGTCTAAGATAAAGAGTTATATAAAACAGGAACCCAGTGCTCTTTTCTGGCCTCTATCCTCTGTACACACACAGAGCACATTCCTTCCTATACACAAGCACACACACACACACATACCACACACTTGGGATCTTGAGACAGGAGGATGGCTGCAAGTTTGAGGCCTATTGAGATACACAGTAAGTTCAAGGTCAGCAAGGGCTACAGTGTGAACTCAAGAAAGAAGGCAGAGAGAGGAGTAGGGAGGGTAGGAAAAGGAGTGGGGGAAGTCATAGAAGGAGGAAAGTAAAGGAAAAAAAGAAAACATAAAAGTCTATGTTAAAATGAATATGCCACATGGTACAAAAAGTTCCAGTGAGAAGGCAAACATTCCAGCAAGTGAGTGATTCTTTTGGCCTCTTACTCAAAACCAGCAGCCAGCTGCCACCTACATAGCTGGTAGAATCCAAGGTGGCCTCTGTGACAGGTTTGCTGACTGGAAGCTTTATAAGTCACTGAGGAGGTAGTTTAAGCAAACCTGTGCCAGTATCTCTGATGGAAATTCCAATGAAGAGCTCCAGCCCTGTGGGCCTGTAGATCTGAAAGGCTGAGTTTGGATGCTTAGACACTGGGTTCCGTGTGCTCTTTAGTTCAGCATGTGTTTGCAGTTCAAACAAGCCCCACTCTCCCTTTCTAGCTGCTGAGGATTCATTTTGTGTCTTCTCTGACTGCTGCATACACACACACACACACACACACACACACACACACACACGCTCACATGTACACACACACTGTTGATATTGCTGCTACTGCACACATAAGGAAAACAGACTATGTTAATAAAGAAAGAAAAAAAGAAAAGAAAAGGAGGGAGGGAGGGAGGGAAGGAGGGAGGGAGGGAGGGAGGGAGGGAAGGAGGGAGGGAAGAAGAAAGGGTGGGTGGGTGGAAGAGTGGAGGAAATCCTCTTTTGATAATGCACCACAAACTAAACTCAAAACCAGGGACAATCAGGAAGCAAAACCCAACCATTTCAAAGAGCACCCCTCTACTGCACCCTGAGAAAGGAACCACCCACCACCTCACTCCTGCCCTCAGCTTGGCTGATGAGCATTTCCAAACCAAAGGCAAGGCAAGATGCTGGAGTTCCTTCCAAGCTGCTCTGAATTTGTCCACACTCATAGCTCCCTGGTGTGAGAGGGGTTTTGTTTTTGTTTGATTTTTAGAATTATTTACTGGTTTTGTTTTATGAGTACGTGCATGTACTTGGATACATGTGTGTGTACCACATGGGTGCAGGTGCCCTTAGAAGCCAGAAGAAGCCGTAAGTCCCTACAACTGGAGGAGGTACAGGTGACTGTGAGCCACCTAACATGGGTGCTGGGAACCCAACCTGGGTCCTCTGGAAGAGTAGTCAGTCCTTTTAACTGCTGAACACCCCTAATTTTGATCATAGTCAATTTGGCTAGATATGGAATCACGTAGGAGACATGCCCCTGGGTGTGTGTGTAAGGATGTTTCCAGAGAAGTATCACTGTGGAGGGAATTATCCAATCCAGATGTTGGCAGTGCTGTCCCATGGCCTGGGGTCCTGAACTGAATGAAAAGTGAGCTGAGCAACAGCCTCCATCGCTGCTTCTTGACTGCAGAGGCATTGCTGCCTTTTCTCACCTCCCCAGGTCTCTTGAAAGTGTCTGTGGGGCAAGTAAGTATAGGAACCAGCTTAGCAACCTGGGACTCCGTTTGGCTTGGGCTATGCACATGCCACCCCTCCAACGGTACAATTGGCAACTGTGAGCTTAGCTTTAACTTTCAGTTTGGCGCGAGTTAGAAACACCTGGGAAGACAGTCTCAAAAAGGGATTGCTTACACTGGGTATACCAGTAGGTGTGTGTGTGTGTGTGTGTGTGTGTGTGTGTGTGTGTGTGTGTGTGATCATGCACACATGTGTGTGTGCACATCACACATGTGTGTGCATGTGTATGTTTGCTTAATCAAGTTGATTGATGTGAGAAAACACAGCCCACTCTAGACAACGCCAATCCTTAGTCAGAGGGTTCTAAACTGCTATGAGAAATCAAGTTGACCTCAAGGCAACAAACAAGAGACAATGCATGCATTAATTTCTCTCTGTCCCTGACTGTAGGCCTGCTGTAGCTGGACATTCAAGTTCTACCTTGACTTGCCTGCCATGATGGACTGTGTCCTCTCAAACTGTGAGCCAAAATAAATTCTTCTTCCTTAATGCGGATACTTTTATTTTTCTACTGTTTTTTTTTTTTGTCTCAGCAATGACCAAAGTACCGAATACAAGAGTATTAGCAGTTACATAATTTGAGGGGTTCCCTTTCACAGGTCCCTAGGCTACAATGGGATTTGTGGGGGCTTGGTGCAGAGTACATCTGAGGACAAATGACACCACTGCCATTTCACAAGTCAGCTAACCTTGGTTTGAGCCTTTTCTTTCCTCTCCTGAGAAAACGAACACTGTAGTGTGCCCTTCACAGAGTAGTTATAAGCGTTAAAGCAATCTATGACTACGGAGTACTTGCTTGAGTACTCAGAAAGCACTCCAAAAGTGGCTGTCATTGATGACTGACCTTATCTGTTGACTGGAAGTAAGCAGGTACTGAAATCTAAGTGATGCCATGACGACTCCTGACTTTCTTGGTAAATACCTTAAGGGAATTCTGCTCTTGCTGCCATTTCAATATCCCCTGAATGTCAGCCACGTTCCTATCATCTGTTCACACTATGCCAAGAGCATCTCAAGCAAAGGGCAGATGAAGCCTTCCTGGTGAATTTAAGGGAAACTTCACCACATAATTGGCAAAAATTAATCTGCTTAATGGCAACAGTATGTCAGCCAGTGACAGGTGGGAAGCTTGATTTCCAAGCATCCAGAATCCCCCTCTTCGGTTGCCGTGGGTTTCATCCTGAATGCCAGCTATCACTTCCCTCTGGTCCCATGTGTAAATATCACCTCATTCTTAGTAGGAATGAGGACATTATGAAGCCCTGGTTCTCAACTGTGGGTTGTGACCTCATTGGGGTTACATATCAGATAACTTGCATATCAGATATTTACATTATAATTCATAACAGTAGCAAAATTACAGTTATGAATTATCAATGAAATACTTTCATGCCTCAGGGGAGGTCACCACAATGTGAAGAACTCTATTGAAGGGTCACAGCATTTAGGAAGGTTGAGAACCACTGTTCTGAAAAGAGTCTGTCGAAATTCCCCTTTTGGCTACTAAGCTATTGAAATAAGGGGACTCCAAAGAACTGGAAATTGTCCAGAGTATCTCAAGCTGGAAGAAGGGAAAGGCTGAAGCCTGAAGAAGAGGAAGAACTTGCCTTCCTGGAAGAGATTCCGTGAAATTCTAAGTTGTTAGACCACCTGGAGCCCAGACAATAAGTCACTAATGAGCAGGAACACATCCTGACCTGGACTGCTCACCATGCCTGCCTCTTGCTTTCAACTAAACTTAAGCTTCATGTTAGGATCCACAGATTTTGACCCCAGATATGGAGGGGGAAGAATGGTCAGTGGACCTACTTTTTCCTCTTCCCAGTGTGGCCAGGTTGACTACAACCTCCTTTTTTTTTTTTTTTCCTTCCTCAGCTTTTGATTACAATGTGTTTCTTCAATTGGCCAATTAAGGATGGTCAGATTCTGACTTTAACAATTCCAGTAAGCATCCCAGCCTCCTTCAGGCAGCATTCTTGGGACCGCTAGGAGATGTGTGCTGAGGCTACTTTGCAATGAGCCTTTATTCCTAGAGTGAGTTTCAAAAACGGGGCTGTCTTACTCAGTGGTCTAATGCTGTGAAGAGACACCATGACCAGGGCAACTCTTATAAAGCAAAGCATCTAACTGGGCCTTGCTTACAATCTTAGAGGTTTAGCCCATTTTTGTCATGGTGAGTTGGCATACTTTTAAACAATATTTTTATTTTGGGTTCCTTAAATCTCTTTATCCCTTCCACTCTAATCCCTTCCAACACCCCAACACCAGGTAGTGGAGAAAGAAGGTTAGTGGGGAAAGGGGGCATAGTTTTCCTTAGCTGCTTCCTACTATTTAGGATCGTTGGGTTCGTTGGGGCAAGTCCAATCCTCATATCAGGATATCTCTTATTTTTTCTCGTCACGCTGCATCAACAGCAACCAGGAGCAGCATGGGGAAGCATCAGCATCCTCCTTCTTTCTCAGAGCCTATCTCCCCCCACACCACTTTGGGTCTGGCTTTTATCACCACTGACAAAGACCACGCCCCCGCAAGAGGTAGTTCACAGCTGACAAACATCACATGCCCTCTCAGGAGGTAGTTATCACGGAGCAGCCCACATATCCTACGCCTGGGATTTAAAAAAAAACAAAACATGTTTACATATAAACCAAAACTTCCACAATGATGGTGGGAAGCAAGGCACTGTGCAGGCAGACATGATGCGGGAGAGGTAGCTGAGAGGTCTACCTATAGTTAACAGGCAGCAGGAAGAGAGAAACAGTGGGCCTGGCTTGAGCTTTGGAAACCCAAAGCCTACCCACATTTCCTCCAAGGCCACACCCACTCCAACAAGGCCACACCCACTCCAACAAGGCCACACCCACTCCAACAAGGCCGCACCCACTCCAACAAGGCCACACCCACTCCAACAAGGCTACACCCACTCCAACAAGGCTACACCCACTCCAACAAGGCCACACCCACTCCAACAAGGCCACACCCACTCCAACAAAGCTACACCTACTCCAACAAGGCCACACCTCCTAATCCCTCTCAAGTAGTACCACTTACTGATGACCAAGCATTCAAATCTATGAGCCTATGCAGGTCATTCCTACTCAAACCATCACAGGGGCCTTGGATCAATATTTATTTTACTCCTCTTTCATATCTGTTACTGTATGTTCTGTGAGGTAAACAGAGACAGCCAACCTCCTTTCAACAGATGTTTGCCAGGTAGAGTTTGTGCCCAGCCTCCTGCAGGCCCTTTTCCTATTTCCGCTTTTAGATGAGACACAGGGTACCCACGTGGCGTTTCCCACTGACAGTGAACAAGCCCAGGACACCCTAGAGCCATGCCCCCAACCAACCTCTCCTCCGCATATTGCTGAAACCAAACCTACAAATGTGTGTATTTTCTCCCTGCAACCAGCAAACCATCAATTTTCTGCTTTGAAAGATAATGCCAAGAGAGAAATGATTCAGCTAAGAGCTGGAGGACACAATTTGTAAGTCTTTCCTTTTGTATTTTTAGTTCCTTCCACTTCAGACACCCTTACCCATGATTTGCTCGCTGACACCCTCAGGATATACACAAGTTCTAGGAGCAGGAAGTAGATAGACACTTTGATGGATGTCTCCTTATTTCTCTGTCATTCATTTAATAACATATCTTATTCCCAACCATAACAGCAGGCAATTTTTAGATTGCTTCTCGCAGGGAAGGAAGTGTGTTGGAAATAGCTCTGCTTTGCATAGTTCTCTTCTGCGGTAGGATGTTCACTGATGTGCCCAGGCATGTGGGGGAAAAGGCGTTCTTGTGTAGGATATGGAGGTGTGGAGGTTCATTCGGTTGTGGTTGATTTTTTGATGCCAGTGTGGTTCTTTCCTGTGAATGTTGGTCCTGAAAGGTCTAGCCAAGGGCTGAAGAGATAGCTTAGAGATTAACCACACCTGCAGTTCTTCCAGAGGATGAGAGTTCCCTTTCCAGCACCCACATCAGGCAGCTCACAATCACCTGTGATTCCAGCTCTCCTCAGGCTTGTGCACACATATGCTACACACACACACACACACACACACACACACACACACACACACAGAGAGAGAGAGAGAGAGAGAGAGAGAGAGAGAGAGAGAGAGAGAGAGAGAGATCTTTAAAAATTTTTCCTTCCAGTGTAATAGCTTATACCAACCTCAAATATCTTCCATGTTTTCTTTATTGGTATTTGGAATGTGTCTTAAATTCCTAAGGATTGCCAAAAATCATAGTGAGGTGTCCAGAATATTCACTTCTGTTTTATGTACAGTCATTGTGTATCTATCTACTCAAAGTGCTGGGTCAAGTAGCATTCAAGGGACATACACATCATTAAGAAGATAGGTATTTAGGGCTGGGAAGATGCTTCTATTGATAAAGAGCTTTCCCAGAAAGCATGAGGACCTGAGTTCAATACTCAGAACCTAAAGAAAGAAAAAAGAAAAGAAAAAGCCAACCCAGTGGCCCTCACTTAAAACTTGAGTAGTGGGGAGGTGGAGACTTGAGGATCACTGCGTCCTGCCAGACAGTCTACCTGAATATATGAGGTCCAAGCCAGCAAGAGACCTTACCCAGAGTTTAAGAACCAGATGAATGGGTCCTGCAGACTGACAACTGAGCTGGTCTTCTGGTCTCCACATGCACATATGCACGTAGGTTTGGCTTTTTTTTTTTTTCCTGTGTGGAAAACTCAATTCATAACTGCAAAACTCTGCACACCCTCACTGCTCCTCAGGTCTCACATTCCTGATTTGGGGAATAGAAAACACTCCCACAGGCCTATCACTGAGCCCAACAGGGATGCCCTGTGCCTAGAAGTCACCTGTGCTTTCGGTATGCATTAGCTCGCTAACTAAACAAAGCAGATTTCATTGGAAAGCATGTGGAGTGGTGACCCTGCTGTTGGTTGGCAGTTTAGAGGAGAGTTATAACCTCTTCCAAGAGAAATCTAAAGAGAGGTACTATTCAGTGAGCCTGGCAAGAAGCCCTCTGCTGAACTTCCAAACAAACCAACTTGCCATCACTTATAAATTATGGCTGCTGTTGAAAGCTGCTGGTGCAGGGGATTTGGCATATATATGTAGACTCTGAACTAATCTTTATACATGTCCATGCACACACACACACGTGCACAGAGAGAGAGAGAGAGAGAGAGAGAGAGAGAGAGAGAGAGAGAGAGAGAGAGAGAGAGAGTGATAGAAGAGAGGGGGGGGAGAGAGAAAAAAAACAATTCTGGGAGTTGTCTTTTAGTAGGACTAGCTTTTTTTTATATAAAGATAAATGCAAGCACCTTCCTGTTTCTTTCCTTTTTCCCTAAGCTTTAATTCATCAAGAAGCTTGCAAACATTATGATATTTTCAGGTTAACACAACAATTGAACGCAGCAAAAGGGATGAAATGATGAACATTGCAATGTGTTATCTGGAATGTTAAAAGATTTCTAGAAATTAATACTGTTATTTCTCTTAAAAAATCATTTGCTTTTCATTTGTTCACATGTATGTGTATGTCTGCACAGGTCTGCAAGCTCCAACAGAGGCCAAGTGAGGTAATTGTGAGCTGCCCAGCATAGAAGCTGCAAATGGAACTCAGGCCCCAGAATGGTAGTAAGTGCTCTTAACCACTGAGAAATCTCTCCAACCTCTAAAATTGATACTCTCTTTCCACAAAGATCGATAGGCAATGCCTGTACTCCTAGTATCTGAGAGGCAGAGGCAAGGCAAAGAGGCGTTCAAACCTAACATATTAACTTCAAGGACATTGTTTTCTTTTTTATATATAATTTAATTAACTTATTCAGATTACAACTCAATTGTTATTAAGGACATTGTTTTCATGGACATCTCTGCTAAACAGGAGATATGTGTTTGGTTGTGTGTAAAGTACACATGTGTGTGGAAATAGATTGTGTGGAGAGCAGATGTCAACCTTGGGGGTCATACTTCAGGGATTGTCTATCTTGATTTTTTTTACAGGCTAGCTCACTGGCCTGGAGCTTGCCAACTAGGCTAGTCTTGTTGGCCAGAGAATCCTAGGAATTTGCTTGTCTCTGCCCCTAGGTTTATATCTGGATTCTAGGGTTTGATTTAGGTCATCCCACAGCTTACATAGCTTTTTTTATTATCTCCCCAGCCCTGTAGCTTTAAACTCTGCTAGTAAATTTCAAATGTCTAATCACAGATTAAAAATCACTTTTAAATATCTGTGTTGATAATTTAACTACTCCATATCGTATCAAAAATCTTAATACTGCTTTATACCACAGAAATATATATAATTATAATTTGTCAATTTAAATGAGGGGGAAAAGTCATTTTTCTCTGACCTCTTGGGTTAGGTACAGGAAAGAAGAACTGAAAAGCAGCCCGCCAGTTTCCAACATCTGCTCGTAAAAAAAGTGGTATATTTCTGTTTTTAAATTTTCTGTCTGCCAATGAACCAGACAGTAATTGCCTCTCATATGAACAGTTGATCAACAACTCAAAGCAAGGCTCTGGGGCATGTCAAAGGCCTTGTTACTACTGAAAACATTAAACTAACTTTGTTTTTCACCAACCCTAGAAGGCTGGGAGGAATACGAACCAAAAGAGACTGCCTGGCCTGAAAAAAAAAAAAAAAGGTTATGCCAGTGGGTTTATGTTTTTCTGGTGGCTATGGAAGAGCAGAGCTTGGCTGGACAAATGGTCCAGTTATTAAGAGCACATTGTGTTCTTACAGACAACCCCAGTTCAGTTCCCAGCAACCATGTTGGGCAACTCAGAACCACCTATAACTCCAGCTCCACAGCATCTGACACCCTCTTCTGGCCTCTGTGAGAAGTGCACTCATGTACACACATACACATTCAGATACACACATGTAAACAAATACAAATAAATCTTTAAAGGAACAGGACCATCCTTTTCTTTGGGTTCCATCTGAATTTAGAGCAAGTGCCGATAATGTTGATGAAAGAAAACAAACAAACTTTGTGATAGTCCCCAGTGAGATGACTCAGAGGACAAATGTACCTGATGCTCAGCCTGATGACTTGGGTTGCATTTCTGGGACTTACAGTAGAAGAGAAGCTACTCCTTAAGTTGCACACACATGGAGGGAGGGAGGATAAACAAATAAGTGTAATTTATTTAAAAAGACATTGTCATAACTGTGACAGAATACCTGATGTCCAATACTTACTTAAGAGAGCAAAAATTTAATTTGCTCAGTTTCAAAGATGTGAAGTAAATTCATCATGGAGAGGAGCACATGGTCAAACAAAGCACCACACATCACAGAAGTCATGAAGCATGAGGGAAAATGCTTTGCCTGTGAGCAATCCCCCTTATACATAAGTTTTTACATCTATTTATTTAGTGTGTAAATATGCCCATGTGCACCCAGAGCATGCATGAGGAAGTGAGAAACAACCCATGGAAAGTGGCTTTCTCTCTCCCCTTCCTCCTCCCTCCTTCTCTCTCTGCCTCCCTTAATCATATATGTTCTGATGATTGAGTTCCAGCTTTGTGGCAGGCGCCTTTACCTACTGAACCATCAACCTTACCCATGGCTTTCTCCTCTTGCTTCTTGCGTTCATTCTAGTTCCCCAAACAAGGGATGGTCTACTGATACTCAAGTTAGGTCTTCCCCTTAGTCAGTCCTCTTTAGGAACACCCTCACAGACATACTTGGGGGGGGTATGCTTTACTGATCTCCTAGGTGCCCTCCCCCAGGTTAATCAAGCTGACCATCAAAATTATGTCAACACATAATCCAATCATTGAAAGCCTCCTTGGTTAAGACCCGTTTAAGACCATCATTGAAAAAAATAGTAATTCCAGTGGCTAGAAATGTGGCTCAGCTCTTAGAATGTTTACTCAGGATGCAGGGGGACATGGATTTGGAACCTAACACTTCCTAAACCTGGTCTGGGTGGCATATGCTTATAACTTTAGCACTGGGGAGGTAGAGGTAGTAAAATCAAACGTTCAAGGCCATCCTTGGATACTTAGTGAATTTAAAGCCACACTGGACTGTAGGGGACCCTCCCTGAAAGCAAACAGAAATGCAATATGCCATGTTTTCAATCTGTTGATGGAAGTCTAACAGAGGCAGAATATGCATGAGTGATTATTATTTGCTCTTTTTATTGATGGGACCAAATAATACCCAAGGATAAGACACATATGAAAACAGAATTTCCTTGGCTCACAGTTTGAAAGGGTACAGTCCATCCTGATGGGGAAAGGATGATGGGTAGAGCATGAGGCAGCCTGTCGTGTTACACGCACTGTCAGGAAACAGGCTGGCTTTCTCCTTTTTTTACTCAGTAGAGAATCCCCAGCTCATAGAACGGTGCCACCCACACTGGGGGGTTGGTCTTCCTTAGTTGAACCTCTGTGGAAAACCCTCTCACAGGCACAACCAAAAGTGTGTTTCCCAGGAGATCCCCAAAACCAGTCAAGTTGATAATTAACCCTCACAATAGACTAGCCATTATCTGTTTAACTGGTTGTAGTGAGAGGGAATTAAACACGCCCTTTCACCCAAATTAAAAGGTTACCCAGAGGTATAAGAAGTAATCTGGGAATGGCTTTGAGTCTCAGCCTTCATGCAAATTAGACAGGCTTACCTCTTCCTGCAAAGAGTCATACTTAAGCTCCTCTTGCCTCCTGTGATCCCACAGTCAGCCCCAACAGCACCATTCTTGGCAAAGCTAGGCTTTCAAGCCTTGATCCCTTACAAAACACAGAGGGCCACAGACCTGCACTAAAGGATACTGTTCAGTGTGATTTGACTTAGTGGCTCTGATTTTTATCTTTTGTACTCTGCAAAGGTGGGGAGGGAGGCAGCACTGTTTTATCGGCAGCTACACGGGTAAGCATATTGTGCACTTCAATTAGACTCCTTTTATCTGGCACTGCCTCCTGCTTAAAGTGAAATGCTGCCTTGTGTTTCTCCCTTTCCCCAAGCAGGCACGCACAGCCCATGTGGAGGATCCAATATGCTTTATTAAACAGAAAATTAATATAATGCCATTGTGTCAGCTGGTGGCTCCTTGAGTGTTAAAGACCTCAAAGTATTTTTATTATCAAAAGCCAATTTTAGCTTGCAGAGCCTGGGAGCCTGGGGAGGTTCCTGTACATATGCTTTCTCCCTAGGGAGAATTATCCTAGTCCCAAGGTGAAGGTTTGGCTGCTACTGATGAGAATAGGATAGAAAATGGCTAGGCAATGCCAGAATAAAAAGACCTCCAAAAGCTGAGAGCTGGAAATGTCCTTGTGGGCTCCCTCATGGTCTTGTCTTTGCCAGAGGTCAGAGACACTAACAGTATTAAAGCCAAAAGATCTCTGATATCTCCAGAGGCCCCAGATGCCAGGAAGGGCGTGTCTGGGTTTTGTTTTGATTTGGGGTGCCCCTGTGATGTGAATGAGACTGTGAGGCAAATAAACACCAGGGATAGAAAATGGACTGACCAGCTTCCCCATCCCTTACCCCCCCATCCAAGATAGCTTTAGTAACCCCATGTTCCACTCCCAGAGACTCCCCCTGCCTTGCAGGAGCTCATCTGCTTTCTCTTAAACCCCCTACAATAATAAGCCTCTTTCTAAAACTCATCTTCTGTGGCCCTTAAGTTCTTTTTTTTTTTTTTTTTTTTTTACCTTCATGAGACAAAAATCCCAAATCCACTATCTTTGGCAGCTTCCAGGACCTTAGCCCCAAAGCCAAGCCCATGCAGGAACCATGGAAGGCACAATGGTTATCAAAGACACCCTGTCATTCCCGTATCAGAACCTCATGCAGCCAAACCAACAGGTGATGATACGAACGAAGCCAAGTACCTGGCTGAGTCCAGAACAAGAACAAAACTGAGGCTGAGGAAACTGTTCTCTGGGTAAAGTGCTTTCTATACAGACCCGAGGACCTGTACAGTGCTCAGGACTCATATTAAAAAAAAAAAAAGCTGCATGCAGTATCAAGCATTTGTACTTTAAACACTCCTATGGAGAGATGGGTGGTGGCGAATCCCAGGGTACTTACAGACCAGGTAGCCTGACATGCAGAAGCTCAATAATGTTAACAGTGGGACTTGGGGATATCTCTATAATTTCCACTTGCTCAATATATGTTTAATGGATCCTTGCAATGCTAGTTACTGTTGGTCCAATGGAGAGCGTAGTAAGTGGGGCTCTAGACTTCAAGAAGCCACTGTCTGGTTCGTGGAGGAAAAAGAGAATGCAGAACTTTGTGTGGTCTATGCCAGTGAGTGCTCGGACTGCATAAGCGGTGTTCATTCACTTCCTCCATTTGTCTCGCTATTGGATGGCAGCTATGCTTGGACTCTTGATGTGCCCAGTTCTAAACTAGATATGCCCAATTCGAAATCAGAACCACTCAAAGCTAGAGGAGGCTAGTGAGAGGAGGTCGGGACAATCCCACGTAACTAGGAATAGACTTGGGAATTGAGATAGCTCTTGCTCTGCTTGAGGGTGTGAATCATAGATTACTTTCCATCTGTGAAGGGAAGACCATACTTAAGAGACCAGAGACGTGGATCAAGTCCTCATTGGGGAATTTTCAAAAACTTGGTCCGGAAACCTAGACACCTAGAGGTAGCCCTGGGATGCTGTAACCAGATAGCTGCAGCCCAGCACCTAGTAACCAGAGCCAGCCCTCCTTAGAACCTACCATTGACCAAGACTGACTTATTTGCATACCACCTATTTATTTATTTTTAAATATATTTTATTAATTTATTCATATTACATCTAAATTGTTACCCCATCCCTTGTACCCTCCCATTCCTCCCTCCCTCTCATTTTCCCCTTACTCCCCTCCCCTATGACTGTGACTAAGGGGGGTCCTCCTCCCCTGTATATGTTCATAGGGTATTAAGTCTCTTCTTGGTAGCCTGCTATCCTTCCTCTGAGTGCCACCAGGCCTCCTCATCCAGGGGACGTGGTCAAATATGGGGCACCAGAATTCGTGTGAAAGTAAGACCCCACTCTCCACTCAACTGTGGAAAATGTCCTGTCCATTGGCTAGATCTGGGTAGGGGTTCGAAGTTTACTGCATGTATTGTCCTTGGCTGGTGCCATAGTTTGAGCAGGACCTCTGGACCCAGATCTGCCCATCATAATGTTATTGGTTTGGTTTTTTTTTAAGTTGTAAGGTTTAATTGAGGAAGGGTAAGAAGATATAGGAGACCACTAGGACTCAAAAGAATAAAGAGTTCTGATGCTAAAGTCAGAATGTGTATAAGTTTGAATGCAGCTTTGTTCTGCCCAGATATCTTTTGAGAATCTCACAAACAAGACTAAACCTTTGTTTATAATGCACAGAAGTCATGACTTTCTCTGTGATCCCAGCAAGCTGGACCTTTACACCAGGGGGATTTATGATGCTATGGGCATTTTGAGTAACCTTTATCTTGTACAGTTACAGGAAGTTTGGGAAGGGGGTGAGAAAAAAGAAAGGCAGACCAGAATGGAGGACCAGCAAATACAAAAGCTTGACACAAATAACAGGACCACAGAGGCACAATACCAAGGTAGCTTGAATTGAGGACATAGAAGGTGTAGGTGTGAGCTTGTGGGTGAGGACAGGAGATAGGCACTGGGGTATAAGCAGATTTGAAAGTCAGATCGTAAAACCAATGAGGCTGGATGAGGAAGAGCCAAGTGCCAAGGTGGAGGCTAGCTGTAGAGACAGTAAGAGGAACACGACATCTTGGTGGTGGTGGTGGTAGTGCTGCTGCTGCTGCTGCTGCTGCTGCTGCTGCTGCTGCTGCTGCTGCTATTGTTGCTGCTGTCATTTTTCTATACTAGAGACAAAACCTATGACCTCCTGTCTGCTATATAAGTGCTCTACCACTAAGCTATTGCCTCAGCCTCTTTTATACACACACACTTTCACACACATGGGCATATATGCACACACACACACAGGCACACATGTGCACACACACAAACACACACACTGGCAAGGTGTACATACACACTCACTCACTCATACACACACACTGGCACACATACGCACGTGCATGCATACACACACACACACACACACAAACACACACACTGGCAAGGTGCACATACACACTCACTCACTCATACACACACACTGGCACACATACACACGTGCATGCATACACACACACACACACACACACAAACACACACACTGGCAAGGTGCACATACACACTCACTCACACACACACACTGGCACACATACGCACGTGCGTGCATACACACACACACACACATACACACACACACACACACACACACGCAAAATCTTGTGCTACCTATACATAGTTCTGGTTCTGAAACCCAGTGCTTGAATATTGAAATCTCTGAGGGAGCCAGAATTTTTCAGATTTCCCCAAAGTAGATCTTCACGAGACTTTGGATATTTCCTTCTTTCTTTCTTTCTTTCTTTCTTTCTTTCTTTCTTTCTTTCTTTCTTTCTTAAATTTATGTGTATGTAGAAGTGTCTATGTGAATGTATCAAACCACTTGTGTGTGTGTACATTCAGAGGCCAGAAGAGGGTCTCATATCATTTGTGACACACTTGATATGGCTGCTAGGTATGGAACTGAGTCTTTCAGAAGAGAGCAAGTCTTCCTAAGTGGTGAGCCTTCCCCTGCCCCATCTCCAGCTCCCATCACGAAAGTTTTAAAGCTGCGGAGATGATCAGTGGGTAAACCAGTTGCTGTGCAAGCATGCGGACCTGAGTTCAAACCCCCAGAACACTTGTAAAGCCAGACACAACAGCACGTAGCTATAATCCAAGTGATTCTTCAGTGAGAAGGGAGGTTGGAACAGGAGAAACCCTGAACATTCAAGAGACAGATATCCTGGTGTACACAGTGGCAAACAACAGGAGACCCTACCTCAAACACAATGGAAGGTGAAGATTGACATCCAAGGTTATCTCTGACCTCCACACACTTCCAGTCACACACACACACACACACACACACACACACACACACACACAACATTCAAAATAAACATTAACAATCTTTCCTGATTATTAGATACTGTTCTAAGTGCCTGACATGCATTTAATCAATTTAATCAACACACCCCATGGGAAAGCTTCCACCGCCGTATTTTGTGTTTTGTGTGAAGCTGTTAAGGCTTCCAGTGTAGAGCTGTATCCCCAGGGGGGAAGGGGGAGCCTGATACTGCCTGCTCCCTGCTGCTTACAACTTCTCCAACAGGCAGCTGGAAATGTGTACTCAGGGCAGAGCCCCCTGAGAAAGGAACACAGCAGCTGAGCCTGGAAGGCTGGCAATCAGGGGGAAGAGAGAGAGAGAGAGAAATGGCACACGTGTCAGGACATTCACCAAGCCCAAGACTTGAGCACTAATTGGAATTCATGGCTTATTAAAATGAACAGAAAAAGAGGACACGAAGTTGAGAGAGGAATGTATTGGGAGGACCGCGCGGAGGAGGATTGGAGGTGGGGACAATAGGAGGCGGACATAACCGTATTTCATTGAGTGTGTGTATGAAATTCTCAAAGGATAAATAATAGATAAACCAATACATGAATAAATAAACAAACAAAACAGGGACAGAACTGAAGTCAGATGCCTGCGCACCCGGAGGCTACCTCCCACTCTGTAAGAGCTAGATGGCATCTGTGTGGTCCCCAGGTACAAAATCTCAGGCAGGAGACACCTCAGGAGCTTGCATGAATGCCTGAGCCTCTCCAGCAGCCATCCTTGATTTAATTACACTGCAGCTTGTAATAGGAAGCCAGCATCCTCTCCGACATGATGAATATTAAGCCCATAGACCTGCAATCTCTTCCAGCGGGCACACTCCCTTTTTTGCATATTAATGCCACAGTCGTTTGTTATTCTTTCATTTTGCATCCTTGGTCTTATGATCGCACCTTCCCACCATAATAATTCCCAGTGCCTTTGCCCAATGATAATGTCATTGCATGTGTGTTTGTGTATGTAAGGTTTGCATGTGTGTTCACGCATGCACCCATGCATGTGGAGGATAGAGGTCAACTTCTTCAGGACGCCACTCATCTTGGTTTTGTGTTCTGAGACAGTGTCTCTCACTAGCACGGAACTCCCCAAGTAGTCTAGGCTGGCTTATTTATGTTATGTATGTTGTGGGGACTGAATCCTGAGTCTCCTTGATTGCATGGCAGGTACTTTTGTCCCCAGCTCTGGAACCCTGTTTTAATGCGTCTTACACTAGGTCTTACCAAACTTACTCTCTATGATTCCAAACCTACCCTTGCCCTCTGATTATATGTGAACATCCCTGTCTGGATCTTTTACTGATCATGACTCCTAAATTTATTCTTACCCATACCCTTTCTCAGCACTATGATGGGTTTTTTCGTCTCCTCTGTTTCCTTGAGGAGCTGGCCTCCTTCATCCATTGCGAGAACATGAGTCATCTTCTCAGCCACTAACTGGGTCAGGCTTCAATATTTACTTTCTGTAGTGCTGGTCATGGAAGCCAGGGCCTTGTGCATGCTAGCAAAATTACTATAAGCAGCAATTAGCAACTACAACTAGCAATGTCTTTCCCTTGCATCAGCATTTGACACCCAGACGCAAGATCAGACTCTAGACAATCCAAGGCCCCTTGTTAATCACAAGTAGCCTGTTCTCCCAAGGAAAGATGGTAGCACAGAGCTCAGTGCAGGAGTCTTGGGATTTCAACCTTGCTTTAAGAGATTCACCAACCAGTAGCAGATCTCTTGTTCCTTCACAAAGCAACCATGCTGTTGTACCAGTTCCTGGCAGCTGTTGCTCACTGACTTCTCCCTCCTACACTGCATGCAGAAGTCATCTTTCTATGAGGAGACTCTTGGTTTGGGCCAAATGGAGCGATTCACTAGGCTGAAGTTACATGTTTGTCTTAAGCATGCTCTCGTGTCCCCATGTGAACCAGGTGATGGGCTGGTCCATTGGAAGTGTCCATGGGGTGGTCTATTGGTAGTCCCCCAGATGCCCTTAGCTGTACACCTGTAAAGTGTGTTGGAACGTGTGTATCATGCACTTGACTAATGCTGTCTGTTGTTCACACTGATGGAATGACTGCCCTAGTACAAAGTTCCTGCTTTTAAGAGCATCAGTTATCCCCAGTAAGAACAATGTGGGTAGTCATGAAGAAAGATGATACTCTATGTGCACACACGCGTGCGCTCATGTGTGTGTGTGTGTGTGTGTGTGTGTGTGTGTGTGTGTGTGTGTGTGTACGTGTGGCTAGACTAGCTGGCCACAAAATGTTTTGTATCCAGCTGCCTCTGCCTCTCCAGAGCTGGGGTTACATGCACTTCCTACCACTTTCAGTGGTTTTGTTTCTTTAAGCATGGCTACTAGACGTTGAGTTCAGATCCTCTTAGTTGCAAGGCATGTACTTTACTGAACAAGCTGTCTCCCTAGCCCATGAGGAAGATGATATTGATGATGATGATACTGAATGTGACCATGGTGACCATGATGTTGTTGATGTTGGTGACAGTGGTGATAATGGTGACAATACCGGTGTTAGAGAAGGAAAGATAAAAGAAGGGAAGGGTGGAGGGAGGGCAGGAAGGAAGGAAAGAAAAAAGAACAGAGGATGGGAGGGAGGAAGGAAGAATAAATATTGAAATTCCTGTCAGTATTAGTCAACAGCTATTTAAATGAGTGAATGATGGTGCAAAATACAATGGGAAAGCAGCAGTATTTGTACAGCGCTAACTTTCTGTGCCACTTTAAAATTCCTCTCCATAATTAGCATCCTGGTTGATCCGCGGGCAGCATAAATCTTTCCTGTTACTATTAAGAGTCTCTGAATTATTGAAAAAAACCACTCTTCCCACCACGTTTTATTAAGAACCGTGACATATGTTTTACGGCATGCGTCTTCATTGTGCATCAAGTGCGTAAAATAAATATTTTACTTTACAAAGTATTTATTTTACTCTACAAAGATTTACTAGGCATGCAGTGGGGACTTGGCAGCGCGCGTGCTTGTCCTTGATGCACAGCTGTCCTGGGTTTCAACCCAGCTATGCACACCAAGGTTCACAAGCCAATTAAAGACTCTTGTCAACCATGACCATGGCCAAACTACCATCTCTCCTTTCTAAACTCTATCAGCTTAGACCTTTGTTTTTAAGGTGGTAGCTTTAAAAAAATTTTTGTTTGATTATTTATGTATTACATATATTAATGATCTACTTGCATATATGTATTTATGTGCACCACATGCATGCCTGGTTCCTATAGAGTTTAGCAGAGGACATCAGATCCCCTGGAACTGGAGTTGCTGCAGGTGGTTGAGAACCACCAAGTGGGTGCTAGGAACTAAACCCAGGTCCTCTATAAAAGTAACAAGTACTTTTAACCTCTGAGCCTTTATCTGTTCAGCCCTGAGGCTGTATTTATTTTATATTCTATTCGTCACATGGATTTTCAATGAAGTTCTGTCGGGCTTTGTAAATCTAAGCCGTGACCTTGATTTTAGCTGCCGGGGTCTCTTTAATTGTTACTATCAACTGCAACCAGCTTGAGTCAGCTCCTGTCTATGTTATCTGAGCTCAGCCAATTCTCCCCATAAAATTTCCAGTCTAAGCTCCAAGAAGATGATTCAATTAGTGAAGTGCCTCCTATACAAGCATGAGGATCTGTGTTCAGATCCCCAGCACTCACATAAAAAGCCAAGTGTGAAGACACATGCCTATGAGCCCAGTTGTTGTTGGGGCAACAAAGACAGAGCCATCTCCAGGGTCTGCTGGCCTTCCAGACCGACAAATCAACAAGCTCAAGCTTCAGTGAGAGACCCTGTCTCAAAGTGCAAGGTGAGAAATGAACAAAAGAAGACACCTAATTGTCCCATGTCAACTTCTGGCCTTCATACATACCCACAAAGGCAGACACATTGGTATATGTCATACAAACACAACTACACAATTTCCATCCTGT
Organism: Acomys minous; assembly: GCF_964271855.1. Taxonomy (NCBI): domain Eukaryota; kingdom Metazoa; phylum Chordata; class Mammalia; order Rodentia; family Muridae; genus Acomys; species Acomys minous. Next base: position 76,402,240 of record NC_140498.1, read on the forward strand.
TTTGTCTGACACCTTTTCCCATAAATACATGTTGACACACCCACATACGTACAAATGCACACACATACCAATTCAAACTAGTTTTTTTTTCCTCTCAGCGGTGGCCGTGCATTTATACACACATTGATTCATCCTTTAACTTTTCATGTACAACTGTTTTCTTGGAATAATTTAACTCTCTTTGTGAATTTTTTTAAGCATAAGTAAATTGTCGACAAGGTTAAAGAACTGAACTATTTCTTTGAAAACTGAGATCTGAGCGTTGCAAAGCAGGACCCATAAGTTCCCAGATGATTAGACGGAATTTTGATATGTAAAACCAAACAGTTAAAAAATATATCTCAGGGGGATGGGAGATGCCTCAGAGGGTAAGATGCTTCCTGTGCAAATATGAAGATCTGCATTCAATCCTCAGAACCCACATAAAACAGTGAGGTGTGGTGGCACACACTTAGAACCTCAATCCTGAGCAAGTGGGGGGTGGACAGATTCCTGGGGCTGGTTGGCCAGCCAGTCTAGCCCACGTGGTGAGTTTCAAGGCATTTAGAGACCCTGTCTTAAAAAAAAAAAAAACAAACAAGGCAAGACTGGGACTCTAGCTCAGCACTAAAGCACTTGCCTTTCATGCATGAGACTATATGTTCGATCCTCGGTACTTTTAATAAAAAGAAAGATAATGCTAGAGCTGACTTTGAGCTGGCAAGATGGCTCAGCAGGTAAAGGCACTCACTGCTGCCAAAGCTGATGGCCTGAGCGCCATTCTCCAATCTCAAGACTCACGTGGTAGAATGAGAGGACCAACTCACACAAGTTATCCTCTGGCTTCCACGTTTGCATTATGTCATGCACTCAAACAGCAACACTACTACTACTACTACTACTAATAATAATAATAATAATGTTAATAATAATAATAATAACAAAAACAACAACAACAACAACAATAATAATAATAATAATAATAATAATAATAATAATAATAAATTAAAAGGCTTCTACCACCCAGGAGGGACAGACAGGTCTTTCTTTGTGAGCGGACTCCAACGATGGAGTCATGAAGCTCATATGTGTAGCACTGATGAAGGTTTTCAGTGCTTATTGCAGGCCCAGTGAATGCCAGGTGTGCTTGTTAGGCATCCATCACTCCAACAAGTTCCAGAGACAGCCCACTAAGGAGGAGGGGGTCCCTTTGGCTTGACATGCTGAAGCTTTGATTGACCCAGTGTTTGGAGCCAATAATGAGGCCTTACATCACGATGGGAGCCCGTGGCGAGTCACAGCCATTCATCCCTTCATCTCATGGCCAGGACGCAGTAAAACAGATCAACAAGGAAGAAACTGGACGACCCCATCCAATGAGAGGGCACACGTGCAATGATGCAAGACCTCTCGTTAAGTCCTACCTCTTAAAGGGTCTGCTACCTGCTGAGATGACCAACATGGAGATATGAAGGTCAGCCATGGTGGTGGTGGTGGTGGTGGTGGTGGTGGTGGGGTGGTGTGTGTGTGTGTGTGTGTGTGTGTGTGTGTGTGTGTGTGTGTGTGTGTGTTGGGGGAGGGGGTACAAATGTCAGTCCTTGGATATCTTTCGCTTTTCGTTTGAGACAGGGTCTCTCTTTGGCCTGGATGTTCCACAGATAAGCTAGGCTGGTTAGCCACTGAGCTTTCAGGAATCTGCCTGTTTCCACCTCTCATTGCTGGGATTGCAAGTGTGTGTCCTCATGCTCAGCTTTTGATATAGGTCCTGGGGTGTGTGTGTGGGGGGGTGGAGTTGAACTCAGTCTTCCCGCTGGCATGACCATTACTTTTAGTGGCTGAGCTACATCCCCAGCCTAAGACCAACATTTTAACACAGAGACCTTCGGGAACATTCCATAGCCGAACTACAGCACCCACGTGAGCTTGCTCTAGCGATAGGATGCACAGATATCTGCACTATCCCATACTTACAGCCTAGAGGAGGGTACACAGGTTGACAGACAAAGGCATGAGAAGCATCCTAGAACCTGCATTCAAAAGCCAGGCATGGCTTGCCAGTGCCTATAACCTCAGCACTGGGGGGAGGGGGAGGGGGTGGAGACAGGCGGGTCCTGAGTGCTCGCTGGCCAGCCAGCCTAGTCATTTGGTAAGAAACTCGAGGCTGTGAGTACAACAGAGAGACCTAGGTGTTTCGTCTGAGTTCGTGATAGTAGCATGTAACTGAGAGGGGAGAACTTGGAGAATGGACCACAGCAGGGAGGAGGAGGGTTGGTCTCCTGGAATGAGGTATACTCCGGTCAAATTTCGAAGCAGCGTAGGATTAGGCAAACTGGGAAGGAAAGGCAGAAGGAAGAACAGGTTGGGGCCGATGGATGGTGAGGAGGGGCCGAGAGCATGTGTGGGGAATCTCAGTCTGCAGTGAGGAGTAGAAGGGAACATGCTGGGGAAATGGGCCAGGGCCAGACCATAGCAGAAGAACTTGTAGGTTATGGAGCAGAGCCCAGAGCTTGGAATGCATCCCACAACTAAGGGAGAACTCCTGAAGCCTTGCAATCAGGAGGCTGCACGTGATGAAATATGCGTTTCAGAAAGATCGGAATGATTACTTAGTGTGGCGAATGGGGGGGGGAGGGGGAGGAGGGAGTAGAGAATCAAGGCGCAGTGACCAATTAGGAGCTCATTGGAATATTAGGGGCTAAAAATAATGCAGCCCTTGAACTGAGCAGAGCATCGCTTTACCAAAAAAGCACAGCAACGCTCTCCCGCTGGCCGCTTCTTATCTTGTTCCTCCAATGGAAGCCAAAAAAACATTGTGCTAAATTGCAGGCATCTCCGCATGGATCCAGGGGAACCGGGGCCAAGTGTACAGATTGCTGGAGACCGCAGTGGATACTGGAATGGAGCATCAAAACATTAGCAGCCAGGGACCAGGGAGGTGGCTGAGCAGGGTAGTTGCTTGCCACAGAAGCAAGAGGACCAGAGTTCGATTCCTGGCACCCATGTAAATAGTGGGTTGGCCTGGAATGTTAAATGATTTCTAGTCCCTTACTAACTGTTGAAGTGTGGTCCGTGTAGAATAAAATCCAAACAGGTAAGGCCTAGGGAGAGGGCTCAGTAGTTAAAGCCCTTGTGTCTAAGGCACGAGAAGGAGCTCTGGGATGCAGAAAACAATGGAAATGTCAGGTCGTCATGGTATCCTAACTAACTGCTATTCCAGCCTCAGTATGGTGGAGGCAGGGGATCTGCAGAGCAAGCTGTGACAAGCAATATCAGTGAGGTCTGGGTTTGATGGAGAGGGTCAACCCCAATGCATCAGGTGCGACAGTGACAAAGGATGACCCCTGACATCTACCAACCATGGGCCTCTACATGAATGCACACACACATACATGCACCCACGTAGAAATGTGCCTGCTCACACACATGCAAAAGATGCACAAATACACAGACACTTGCAGCTACACACACAATGGGGGAAGAAAGGCATACAAATAGAGAGCCCACGCATCTAAAGTGGCTGGCGCTTTGTTCTTTTATTTAAGTTTCTCACGTTAGGGTTGGCGCCATGGCCAAGTAGTTAAGAGCATTTGCTGACCTTACTGAGGACCTGAGTTAAAATTCTAGCACTGATTATGGGCAAGCTTACATCACCTGTAACTTGTAACTTCAGTTCTAGGGCATGTGGACACTGATCACACATACACACACACACACACACACACACACACACATACACACACACACACACAGCCACACAGAGGCACACACGCATGTACACACACACACACATCTAAAGAATAAACTAAAATTTAAAACTCTAGGACGCTATATATGTTCACTTGGATGTAATCCCTTGATAGTTTCCTAGGTATAGAAACCACCATGGCAAGAACGGATTAATCAAAGGAACTAATGCCCCATGTTCTACGCAGATTTATCGTCAATCATGGCCTCATTCTATTCCCATCTTGACTGCTCACCTTCTGTGAGAAGAACAGGTGAATTTCCATGGTGGGAACACACCCTGTGATGCATGCATACAATGGGATGTTAGGTAGCTGTAAATGAAGTAAAATTTGACACAGGCTGTGGGAGAAGTAAAACTTGAGAGCATTATAGCGGTTAAAATGACATAAGCCAGTCCACACCAAGATAGATTCATATAATTCTGCTGATGTGCGGTGCACTTGGAGGGGTGGGTTTCACACAGACATAAAATCATGCAGTGTTCTTCAGTGGTTGGGAAGAGATGAGCATAGGCCGGTGTTTACTCAGTGATAATTTCAACTTTGTACTTGGAAAGTTCTAGAGACGGATGGCGGCGACAGTTGCCCAACAATGTGAATGCACTTAATACCACCGAACAGCACACTTAAAGGAAGATTGATACTGCGAGTTTTATGTTCTGTACATTTTAACACAATTAAAATAAGAAAAAAATATTATATGTCTGTGAGAGAGAGGCAGGAGCAGAATGCTAGTCGATACAAAATACATCATGTCAGTATTTTTCAAATGAATGAAATGTTCTTTCTTCCATTCCTCCGCTTTCCCTGACCCCTCCCTTCTGCTCTCTACCTGTTCACTGCAGAACTGTAGGGAGGCCATTCTGGTATCCTTATAGCTTGGGTAACTCCAACTTTAACCCCTTGTGTGAAATCATTCTGTGCCACTAAAATAAAAATACAGGAAGCCGGATACTTTAAGAAGAAGAGAAGTGCATTTTGGATCAAGGGTTTTGAGGCTCGAGCCACCAGCCTTGGCTTAATGTGGAGACTTTGTGGTGGGTTGCCAGTGGTGGGTTGCCACAAATGACTTGGGTGTTTGTGTGTGTGTGTGTGTGTGTGTGTGTGTGTGTTTGTGTGTCTGTGTGTGTTTGTGTGTGTCTGAGTCTGTGTAAGAATGAAGGGTCACATGGCAAGGGAGAAAGTGAAGACAGAACTGGGAAAGCCAAATTCGTTTTACAACAACCCATTTTTTTGTGTGACAGTTAGGTCCCATTCTATGAGACCTAACAGTTCTGGTAGATCAGCATGAATCCTTTCCAAGAGTATGAGCCACCCCCCCTGTCCCAGGTACTAATTAACTCACATTAGACTCCACATATTAAAGCCCCTACTACTGTAGTGAGACTTGATTCCTTAAAAAAAAAACCCAGTTACATTATATGAATATGTTTTTATTTTAATCTCAAGTGTGGGATATAGGGCTACTTAAGTTTGTCCACAGTGACTGATTTGTCTCGTGCTCAAGAAGAGGCATGATTTTTGCCAGCTGAAGAAAGTTTAATTCTGGGGATTCCTGAGCGGGTATAAAGATGCCAGAGCCTCAGTATGTGTGCAGGACGTTGCTTCTGGTTGTTATTGTTGTGGTTTCCTAAGTGGTTGTGAGAAAAGAGATGAGAGGAAGTGGGAGATATCAATCCTGACAATGAAGATTGGACTTGCCCAAGAACCCAATGTGCCTAATCAGCAGGAAGTAGTCAAAAGAGATATGTGCCCCCTTTCCACTCTCACCTTCTTACTGTCCTATCTAGTATTGTGGGGGGGAATTAGAAGAGTTTAGAATGCAATAAGAGTTGGAAGGGTGGTAAATATAAAGACCCAATAAAATAGCTAAGAAAGAAAGGAAGGAAAGAAGAAAGGAAGAAAGGATAGATGGATGAATGGAAAGCTAATGTACCACCTTCCAATACTGTTAACCAAGGACTAACCCTCTAACATGTGAGCACCAGGGAACGAGATATTGAGTATCCCACCACAAACCCATTAGCCACCAATATTTCTGGTCACACCAAGCCAAACACACAAACTGTCCCTTCACCTAAGTCCCAGCTCACGTTCTCACCTGCCCACCAGAAACCTAGCCCTCTACCTCTCACATGGAACTCACCCCTCCACAAACACACCCGTGGCTACAGTCTTCTCTTAATGAAGAGCAGTCCTATTCCTGGCTCATAGCAGAGTCTTCACTGCCTCTCAGTTTACAATCTGTAACGGGTTGACTTTCACTGGTAACATGACTGGCTTTAGAATCACCCAAGAGACACACTGCTGGGTGTGGCCAGTGAGAAGATTCACGGAGAACGGAAGGCCTGTCTTAAATGTGGTCCATGCCATCCCATGAGTGTCCTAGACTGATGTAAAAATAAACAAAGGTGAATGCTGGAAGAACACCAGGGGATAATGACATCCTATTCTGGCCCCTCATGGTACCCACACACACTTACACAAAAACTAATCTTTGAAAAGAAGCCCCTGATACGTGTTTCAATTCACCCTAATCTTTAGAATCTGATCAGAATATTCTAGAATATTCTGATATTTTAGTCTCAACATAGTAAGTGTGTTTGTGCACATGTGTGGAGGGATGTAAGCCAAACGACAACTTCTGGTGACACTTGTTAGGCACTATCTATCTTGTTTTTTGAAACAGAGTTTCACTGACATGAAACTCAACCAGTAGTTTAAGCCGGCTCCATTTGCCTCCATGCCTGGCTTTTTAAATATAAGTTCTGGGGATTGGATTTAGATCCTCATGCTTGCAAGGGAAGCATGTCAGCTACTGAGCTGTCGCTCTAGCCCTCAACACTGCTTTCCAATCACACACACACACACACACACACACACACACACACACACACACACACACACATTATTCATTACTTTAAAAATGGCCATCAATGCTCCTCTATGATTAGAAAAGAAACCATGCCCCCCCTCCCTGGGCAGAGAGGGTTACTTAGGAGATCTGAAGAAATGCACTAATTGGCCTATCTTGGGTCAGTTGTCCACCCCTGATCTGGTTGAATGTGGCAAAGAGAATGCCATCGTTTCAGAGGAAGGCAACTAAGGTAGGTGCTTCTAAAGATGACACTCAAAGATCTTGCCCTAAGTGGGGGTGGAGGGGGTTGGCTATTGGGATGAGAACTTATAAATATCATTGATGTCCCAGATAAGTTCAATCTTCAAATATGGAGGGGATTACTGTGGCCTGGTCCAATTGGCAAGCTCTCAAATGCAACAGAAGAGGAAGTCAGAGAGGCTTGAGGCAAAAGCCAAACTCTATGTGACTGTCTTGGCTTTGCAAATGAGGGCTACATTATAGCAAAGCCCCTCCCCCACTCCCCCTTGAGGGGGGGGAACCCTTCTGGGAGTAGAGAAGGACTCCAACCAAGATCCAGGCAAGAGATATGAACACTAGACCTACATATTCTCAAGACTGCCAATGGTCAGGGTGGGCTGAAAACATCTTCTTCCTTACTCCTGCCATATGTGATGCCATCTTAGCTAACACCTTGATTTCTACCTTGTAAAACACTAAGCAGAGAACCCAGCCAAGCACACTCAGGTGTCTGACCTAACATACTTCAAGATGATAAATGGCTGTAGCTTTAAGCTGCTAAAATTGGGACAATTTGTCACACAGGTATAAAATCTGAATAAAACAACTGAGTTATTGCATGGGCGCAGGCAGCAAGGAGGACTTTCCAGCATTAAGAGGGTATGCTGAGGGGACAATTCCATTCATGGCTGCTCCAGCTATCAACCCAATTGAAATGCTCCCACACACTCCTCTGTGGCCTTTGTTCACTTGCTACCTATGACACAGACTTTGGAACTTTATGGACACAATTATCAAAAGAGATGTCTTTGAAGTAGAATCACTTTGTAAAAAAAGATGTATTATTTGTGTGTGTGTGTATATGTGTATGTGTGTGTGCGTGAGTACATGCTCATGCACACATGTACGCATAAACACATGAGCTAAAGTATGTGCACACATGTACCCTAAAGACAATCAAAAAGTGCCAGATTCCCCTGGGCTGAAGTCATGTCACAGGTGGATATGAGCCCTTGATGTGGATAATAGAAATCAAAGCCAGGTCTTCTGGAAGAGCAGCCAATGCTCTTAAGTGCCTAGCCATCATTCCTGCCCTGAAATCATTTGTTTTAGCATACTTGGGTCTAATCAATGGTGTCCATACAAGAATGGGTGTGGAGCCATCCGTTGGTGCATAGCCAACTTACCAGGAGCTTCATCCTTTAAAAGATCTTAACTCTCTGGACTCTAGCAGCTTTCAGCAGGCAACAGCTCCCCAGCTAGGGGTGGGGCTCATAAGACCCATCCCCATGTGGAAGGTTGACCAGCCTCATCTTGTGCAGGCCACCACAGCTATTGTGGCTTCATGGGTGCAGCTGCTCTGCCTTGTCCTGGAGATATTGTCTTACAGCAGACAACCTTCCCAACTTCTTCTCTGTGAAGTTTCTCTGAGCCTTAAAAAAAAAGAGAGGGAGAGGAAGGGTGTGATGCTGATGTCCCATTTGGGGTTGAGCACCCTACAGTCACTTTTGTTGTAATCTGGACATAATGGTTTTATGGCTATCAAACTGTAATATGATATCCTCTCTCTCATGAATCATTGCATATAGGTACTAAGCTTGATGACAACTCCTCCTTCTCCTCTTCCTCCTCTGCCTCCTTCCTCTTCTTCTGCTCTGCCTCCTTTTCTTCCTCCTCTTCCTCTTCTTCTTTCTCCTTCTCTTCTCTCCTTTTCTCAACCTCCTCCTTAAAATACATAATCAAAGTATGCATGTATCTCTTAAACTGCGAGAAGATAGTAATTTTTCACTTAAAAATGAAGGCACTAACCCCTGTCTCTAACTTCTGACAATTCTAGCTTAAAAATATAATTATTGACCAAGCATGGTGGCATATACTTTTCATCTCGGCCCTTAGGAGATAGAAGAAGGTAGATCTCTGTGAGTTAGAGACTAGCCTGGTCCACATACTTGAGTTCTAGGCCAGTTATGGCTACATAGTAACACCCTGTCTTAAATTATATATATAGTGTGTGTGTGTGTGTATATATAATTATTTTGAAATCAGAGAAAAATATGAAATATGTACCACAGATGCCTCATTTAATAGCTGGGAATATGACTCACATTGTATATTACTGACTGAATACCCAGAAAACCAACTTAAAGGAAGATTTATTTGGGCTTATGGCTTTAGAAACTTCAGTCCATCTCGGGGTGGGGGTGGGGGGTGCTACAGAGGAGCAGAAAAGTTCACATCATGACAGATAGGGGGAGAAGAAATGGATACAGGAACGGTCTAGGGCGAAATATAGCTTCCAAGAACACACCATCAGTGACCTGCTTCTTCTACTGAGGCCCTGCCTTCTACTTGCCATCATCACCCAACAGCACCACCATGCCATGAATGATGGCTTCATCCATGGATGACGTCAGAGCCCTCATAGTCTAACTGCCCTTGAAATACCAGACACACCCTGGACCTTACAGATCTCCAAGGCATCTCTTGTAATAATAATAATAATAATAATAATAATAATAATAATAATAATAATAATAAATGTGCCATTTATTTTACATTTTCAACATAAAAGGACTTTCACCCATCTTAAGTTCAATACACAAACAAACCAGAATCAGAGATAGCCTGGGTATGAGAGTAAGTCAACCTGCACGGCCTCTAATGACAGGATATCAGGAACAGAGTTAAGACCTAACTCACATAGCATGTACATCTATCTGGGTAGGATGTTCTAGTGCAACACACACTGACTAGCCATGAGGTAAAAGTCCCAAGGACCACAGAGACAAAGTTAGCTTATCCCTTCCCATCTTTGCTCTAGTCTGTTAGCTATCTGGACTACAGGAAAGGCACGATTGAGTCTCCACTGTCTAACCTGGAGTTTGCCCTCCTCCCGCCCACCTCACAACTGGACCTGCCTATGATGCTCTCAGCAGGGCCTGTCAGCTCCGGCCTGGTTCTCGTAGCAGTAAGCCTGTTGTCTTAGAGGAACAGGGCCATAATCCAATGCCTATAGGAAAGCATTAACCTTAGGCGACGTGCAGGCACGACTGTACCCGCCTGTGCCGTTATCCAGCGAGAAAATGAGGAAGGGACGTGCGTTCAGGCCTATAAAAAAATGGCTCTTTTGTGTTCCTGTGATGCATTTCCTTTAGGCTGGTTCTACAGAAACAAAAATAAAATGCCTGACTTTCATGACTTGGGGACTGTCAAATTCGTTATTATGAAGTATGGGTCCGCGTTCCCCCACGTCTCTCAGTTCATCCGAGTTGGCGATCAGGACGGACCCCTCACCCTATGTGACTTCTCTCCACGCTAGGGTCGTCATCTGTCAGATGAGAGCCGTGGCATCACCGCCTGTGGCTCACAGCATTGCTGTGAGCATCCATCTATATAATGCCTGCTGAGTCCTTAAGGGCTGCCTGACACCAAGTGTGTCCTCAGTAAATGAAAAGGAGATGAACAGCTGTAGGACTTTGAAATCAAAGACGCGGGCTGGAAAGATGGCCCAGTAGCTAAGAGCATTTGCTGCTCTTTGTATAAGACCCAAGTTCATCCCCTACCCAGACTAGCCGATGGACCGTTAAGTGGAGAAGGAGCTCTGACTTTCACACAAACTCTGGTGCCCCATATGTCACCATGTCCTTTGGATGGGGAGGCCTGGTGGCACTCAGAGGAAGGATAATAGGTCACCAAGAAGAGACTTGATACCCTATGAGCATATACAGGGGGAGGAGGTCCCCCTCAGTCACAGACATAGGGGAAGAGAGTAGGGGGGGAAGCGGGAGGGAGGGAGGAATGGGGGGATACAAGGGATGGGCTAACAATTGAGATGTAATATGAATAAATTAATTTTAAAAAAGACCCAAGTTCATTTCACAGCATCCGTGATGGGAGGTTCATAATCACCTATATCTACTCCCAAAGGAAGCCTTCGTGCACGTGGTGCACATGCATGCACTCGGTCACACAAACATACAGATATAATAAAATAAACCTTTAAAGTGAAGGATGCTAGCTGAGCCTGGTCTGGCAGGCATGGCCTCTGTGTTGGGTTTTGTATTGGTTTCGAGTTTCTCAGACTCAAAATCACTCTTCTTGTTGCTTCTGAGTCCATCTCTCTGCCCTCTGGGCTACTTCCAGCTCCTCATTTCTGAATTAGCTATAGATGCTCTTTTGGTCAGGCACAAAGAAGAGAAATGTAGTAAAGGCGCGTCGCAGACAGCTCTTCTTTCAAGTGTCATTTCACCGAGTCAAGCCCAGATGCCGGAGTGCTGTGAGCACAGGGTAAATAGACCCTACCATCAGTGATTGCTTCCAAGCAGGCTGCGGCTGCCATATCCTGGAGGAAATGTCCGAGTTGAATTACTGGAAATGTCAGGAGCAAAACAGGGCAGATTAAATGGGCACTGAGAAGTTCAGAGGGAGGCAGTAATTGCTCTTCATCTTAGTGTTAGAAAAGAGGGAGTCAGAGAGCTCAGAAAATGGAGTAAACGTTGCACAAGTAGAGCAGCCTTTCACACAAGCGCTCAGGATCCCAGCTGCACCTGAGGTGCGGGACGGCCACGCCTGTGTAACCAGGAAGAAATGGAGACATCCCAAAGAGACGCTTATGCTTGTGTCGGGACTATGTGTGAAACGCTAACTTTCCATGAGTTTGAGGCCAGCCTAGTCTACAAAGCGAGTCCAGGACAGCCAGGGCTACACAGAAACCATGTCTTGAAAAAAACCAACAACTTTAACTGTGTGTATGTATGATTGTATGTATGTATATATGTATGTATGTATGTATGTATGAGTGCGAGCGTGCACACATGCATGAGTGTGTATGTGTGTGTGACAGCGCAGGTTCCTATGGAGTCTAAAAGAGAGGGACAGTTTCCAGGTGCTGGGATTACAGGTGGTTGTTAAGCCACCTGATGTGGGTGCTGCGAACTCTGTCTTCTGCAAGGGTAATAATACGTGCTCTTAACCACCAGCCAAATCTCTCCAGCCCCTAAACTGTCAATTTTGTTGCAAGAAATCATTTTCATGCTCAATTGTCTGTTTTCGACACTAAGTTTGAGGGTGTAGGCTCCGTCATAGTCAGAGGTGATTGATTTACAGAGACGGAATTGGCTATTAAGCTCATAGTCTGAAAGGGTTCAAATGCCAAATGGCTCAGTGAATACTGAGTGAAGACTACCATGTCTTTTAGGGACTTGGGAGATGGCTCAGTAGGTGAAGTGCCAGCCTTGGAAGACATGAAGACCCAAGTTCTGTTCCTAATACCCACATAAAAAGTCAAGGTGTGGAAGCCACACACTTACAATCCCAGCACTTGATAGGTGAAGCCAGACCAATCTCCACAGCTTACAGGCCGGCAAAGTTAGCCTAGTTGGTGATCTGTAGGTCAGAAAAAAAAAAAAAAAAAAAAAAAAAAAAAAAAGGTATCTTACAAAATAAGCCATACTGCTCCCAAAGAACAGCACTCTTGGTTGATTTCTGGCCTCTACACGTGCACCTACATACACATGGACAGGCATACACACAGACACACAATATCAGTGTGTGTGTGTGTGTGTGTGTGTGTGTGTGTGTGTGCGTGTGCATGCGCACATACACATGCATGCTCTTGCACCACTACATGCGTGTGGAAGTCAGAGGACAACCCCATGTATCAATCCCTTTTTTAAAATAAAAACTCTTTTAGAGAACAGGGTCTCTAGTTACTGATTGCTATGAACACAAGGCTAGCTGGTCTGTGAGCTTCCAGGGGTCTTTCTGCCTCGGCTTCCCATCCCACTGTAGGAGGTCTGGGATTACAGATGTACACGATTACATCTGGCTTTAGATAGATTCTGGGCATTTGGACTCAGGCTCTCATGCCTATCTAGGAAGCAACTTACCCACTCAGCCGCCTTCCCTAGATTCACTTCTGAAATTCCTTTGACACGATGTAGTGAGTGCTGGCTGTGTGGGTCAGCTTTGGGCATAGCATTTCACACTGGAGCAAACACTTTCATTATCACGTCAATGGAGGTCCCACAAACAAGTAGAGGGTGTTGTTTATGCCTTGGGGTGGAAAATGCTTTATCTTACACTAGGCTTCTCAAGTACATTTTTAAAAGTCAAGGTTGATTTGGAACTTTTAGTTGCATTGAAATGGTAGCATATATCAGATCTTCAGTTGCATGCAAAAGGAGAAAGGTAAAAGGGGGGAAATGAAGAAGGAAAAAAAAAAAGAAAAAGGATGTGAGTACTACAATCTAAGAATGAGACCGTGACTGACTTTAAATCTGTTATGCAGCTGAGAATAACCCTGAGGTTCTGAACCCCCTGCCTCCGCCTCCTGAGAGTTGGAATGGCATGGGTGTACCACACCGAATGCCTTGATTTCACTTCCTTTTGCTGTGACGAAATACCCCGACGAAAGCAACTTAAAGAAGGAAAGGTTTATTTGGCTCACAGTTCAAGGCTACACAGTCCGTCGTCAATGCCAAGAGGTCAGGTCGCCAGGTACTTTAAACAACTAGTCACATCACATGCACAGTCAAGAGCTGACAGCAATAAATGAGTTGTCGGCTCATCAGTTCTCAGCTTCCTCCACTTCCATGCAATCCGCCTGCCTAGGGAATGGTGCCACCCACAGTGGGCAGATCCTCCCACAGGAATTAACAGACATGCCCTTACAAAGCCAACCTGATCTAGACAGTCCCTCAATGGGACCCTCAGATGTTTCTAGGTTGTTTCAATCAAACCTCGCCATCCCACTTGCTTTTGTGCTATGCTGGGGATGGAATGCAGGTGCACATTCGGGCTAGGAAAGCACTTTTTGCCAACTAAGTGGTATCCCCAGCCCTCAGTCATCGCCCCACTCACCACACCACTTGGTTGCATCACTTAGTTCTCCTCGAGGGGATTAAATCTCAGCCTGAGTCTCCGTGGGGAGTTTAAGCCAGAATGAAAGAGGACACTGACTTCCTATTACACAGAGTCTCTTACTGAAAGTCATTTCAAATGGTCTTAATGGGGACCCTCAAGAGATGAGAGCCCTGAGATGGAATCACACTGCTGGGAAATGGAGGACTTGGGTCCATTTCAGACACAGGTCGGTTTAACTCCCCAGTGCCTGACCTTGGGAGCAACACTGGCACAGTGGGAGAAGCATCTGGCTGAGGAGAGGGAAGTGTCAGCTTGGGTGCTCTACACCTTACTTTTACGGTTGCTTTGACAAAACATTCAACAGAAGCAACTTATGGGAGGGAAAGTTTACTTTGGCTTAGAGGCTTGAAGGGTACACACAGTGGGGAAGGCATGCTGGCTGGATTGGTGCAGGTGGAAGCTTGCAACTGGTCACGTTGTATAGCAAGCAAGAGGTGAGTAACTCAGGCAGTAAGCAACTGGGTTATCTTAAAAGTCTACTTGCTGAGACTCCGTTCCACCAACCACCGTGCCTCCTACCTGAAGGGCTCCACATCCTCCCTGAACAGTGCCAGCAGCTGGAGAGCAAGGCTTTCATACACATGGAGGGCATGTCACATCTAAACTGTAACAGCGGGGCATGAAGGTGTACCAACCACACCTCTCCTTACGAGAGAACCTGTCAGGACGAGGCCAGCAGCCTCCACTCTACCGTCCGCACCTTGTAACATCCGCACTGAGGATATGCCCTGCCAGGTGACACACCACCAGTCACTGAGACCGGCCCAGATATTCAACTCAAACCCCTGCTTTTCATAGCCACCTACCCATGCAGACAAGTCGGGGAGCATTCAGGGGGTAAAATGACTGTGGAGTCACCTGGCCCCATTCAACCCACCTCTTCTTTCACAGAAGCCTGGCTAGCACTGCAGTCTGGTGGCAACCCAGGCCCTGTCCAGTCTCACCAGTATCCTTTATAGACACTTTCTTTAATAAATTCCTCAGATGCCTCCTTCCATCTGGGCATTTGATCCTTCAAAGGACCCAAAGAAATACATCCCCAAGGGCGAGCAAAGCTTACCCCTGACCACTTTTCATGTGTGATGATGGATAGAGCATATTTGTTTGCTATTACAGGTGTTTTTTTAGGCCAGGAAGGAGAAACCATCCCCACTGACTAATGAAGACTCCCACATGGGGAAGAGCATATATTAGAAAAAAAAGCCAATGTGGAACAGGGCAAGGTTGCCAAACTTTGAAGCAAGAAGGCAATTCTACTAAACCCTAAAAGAGGGTTGGAGAGACGGCTCAGTCAATAAAGTGCTTGCCATGCTATTGTGTGTACCTGAGACCACTACCCAGAACACACATAACACACACAAAAAACCTGGGTGCGCTGGTGTGCTCTTGTAATACCAGTATTGAGACCAACAGATCCCTGGAGTTGGCTGGCCAGCCTATTTGGACCCTGAGAGAGTCTATCTCAGAAAACAAAGCAGAGAGTTAGAGGGATGGTTCTGAGGTTAAGGGCTGCATGGCTCTTGCAGAGGACTTGAGTTCAGTTCCCACCACCACGGTGACGACTCAGAGACATCTGTAATTCTAGTTCCAGCAGTGTCAGACACCACTGACACCAGAGGATTTTTACCTGCCCTAATGTGTACACACACACACACACACACACACACACACACACACACACACACACACACACACACACTTAAAAATATTAAAAGATAAGGCCGGGTATGGTAGCTCACTCTTTTAATCCCAGCACTAAGGAGGCGGAGGCAGGCAGATCTCTGTGAGTTCAAGGCCAGCCTGGTCTACAAGGCTACACAGAGAAACCCTGTCTTGAAAAACCAAGATAGATAGATAGATAGATAGATAGATAGATAGATATGAAAAAGGAGGTTGGAGAAATGTTCTAGATTTAAAAAATGCTAGTAGTGTTGGTTCTTTTTTAAGATTAACTAACTTATTTTAAAACTTGTGTGTAAGAGTGTGCCTGCTTGTTAACTGATGTAGGCAGGCTGGGCCCACTGTGGTCTGGACCATTCCCTAGGCTGGGCTCTGAACTGCCTAAATATGGGGAAAGTGTGCACTCATCTCTCTCTCTCTCTCTCTCTCTCTCTCTCTCTCTCTCTCTCTCTCTCTCTCTGCTCTGCTCTTGACTGTGCCTGGGATGTGGCTATCTGGCTTAAGCCTCTGGCCTAAGCTTCTCCGCCATGATGACCATCACATGGAATTGTGAACTACAAGAAGCTCTTTGTCCCCTAAATGGCTTTTTGTCAGATTTTTTTTCCCCACAGCAACAGAAAAATAACTAGAACAACCTGGGTCTTCTATTTCTATCATGCCTCTGTGAACAACAACCTGCTCATCTGTTAGGGGTGGAGAATTGTCCCCGCCTCCTCATTGGGTGTTCTCCCGGCACAGACATTCAGGCTGTGACAGTTCCTTCGGCTTCACTTGTGACTGTGGAAGTTTGATTTCCGTGCGTTTCCTGTCACTCGGCTTTTGTAGAAAACTAGGCATACCTGTATCATCTTGTGCTTGTGACGATGTGATGGGATCTGAGGGTTTGCCCTGCGTAGTACAATGATGCCGTGGATTGACTGATGTTTGGGGCAAAGGAAAGACTGGAGACCAGTGGTCCTCAACCTTCCTAATGTTGTGACCCTTTAATACAGTTCTGTATGTTATGGTGACCCTCAACCATAAATTTATCTCCACTGTTACTTCATACCTATAATTTTGCCACCGTTGTGAATCGTACTGTAAATGTCTTATATGCAGGGTGTATCCTCACTGTTACAAATTGACCCAAAGGGGTCATAACCCACGGGTTGAGGCCAGTTCCCTGAATGGCCCATGCAGGAACTAAAGGGACTCCTGATTTAAACTTGGTTGTGGTCCTTGTCTTAAGTTACTCTGCACATTACTGTGACAAAATGCCTGACCAGAGTTACTTAGGGGGAAAAAAAAGGGTTGTTTTGGTTCATTGTTTCAGAAGGACACCATCTGCCGTGGTGAGGAAAGCAGGGGCTCGGGGAACAGGAGACTGGCCATTTGCAATCCAGAAACAGAGGGGGAACAGGAAGTAGGGATGGATTACAAAGGCTCAAGGCTAGCCCTCAGTGGCCTACTTCCTCCTAGCAAGTCTCTACCCACCGAAGGCTGGGCAACCTTCCCAAATGGTGCCACTGGCTGGAGATCAGTGTAGGGGTGTGTGTGTGTGTGTGTGTGTGTGTGTGTGTGTGTGTGTGTGTGTGTGTGTGTCTGTGTATGTACACACACACAAATATGTATTCATGTATGTATGTATATACATATATATTATACACATATATCTGTGTGTATATACATATATACACACATATATATGCCTACAAGCAACATTTCTCATTCAAACCATACCAGCCCTTAGACACATTTGGCTATTTTATCTTGGGGTCCCAAGATGCTAACGGGGTTTCTTGACCTATCTGACCCTGTCTGATAGATACGCCCGGTGTAGCCACATATCAGTTAAGTAAATAAATGACTCTCTTCCACCTTGACATTTTGGATCTGTCAAGGAGAGAAGCAGAGAGCTCTAGCTTTGCCCATGGCAGGCTTCAGAGCTGGACTTTGAAAGCATGATGTGTGGCTTGCAGACAGAATGAATCTGCCCCTGTAGAGAAATGTGGATGTATGCTTGACAAATCAATTCGCCTTCGCAGAGGAGGAACAGGAAGGGCTCCCACAGAGGTCAGGCAGCTCAATTACTGGCGGCAAAGCAAAACGCAGGAGGTTCCTGAGGAGTGAAGGGGGGATCTCTGAGTGCAGATGCTAGCGCAGCCACCTGCCAGCGTCACCTGGGCGACCAGGACTTACTGCTGAGAGCCTCTGATATTAATGACATTGTCACCTGCGCATGCAGGGCTGGCCTCTGCCTTCAGCCTCAGAGGTTCTGCGACATCTCACCCAAAAGCCAGGGCTCTGTGATAAACAGCCAATCCCTTCGGATCTCTGCAGCAGGCACAACGGCTGCTTTTCCTGATCGTCCTAACATATCTACCCCAAGTGTCTGCCCTTTACTGGCCCCCGACTCCTCTCTTGCAAGTAGGAGAAGCTAATATTTGGGCACACCCCCCCCCCGAGTGAATTACAGAACATGTGTCTTTCAACCAAGAGCCGTCCATTAAGATATAGTCAAAGACGAGCGGTGAGAGGCTGGGTTAAAACTCTCTACTGCAGTACTACTCAGACCTCAGATTGCTCTTAACCTTCCTGAACCTCAGCTTCCTTGGCAGTTAGTTAGAAAGCTTACTCACAAAGCTGAGATACTGGCCCAGGCAGCAAAGTGCTTGCCAGTCAAGCATGAGGCGCTGAGTTGGAGCCCCAGGGCCCACACGTGGGGGTTTACAGCTATATTTGCAGCATTGTGGAGGGAGAGACAGGGAGAACCCTGAGGCTTACTAGCCAGGCAGCCTCAGATACTCAGCAAATTCAAGGCCAGTGACAGACCTTATTTCATATAACAAAGTGGATGTCATCTAAGGAATGACAACTGATTGTGTCCTCTGGCCTCTTCATGCACACACACACAGACTGCATACACTTACACATGCACCACAATACACACACACACACACACACACACACACACACACACACACACACAAACACACATATCATACACATATGCACATGCATATGCACCACCTATGAGTACACATGAAATACATGCACATGTACCACACACATGTACCACACACATGTACCACACACACGTGTCACACGTAAATACACATGCATCACACACATACACTACATACACTTACACATGAAACACACATCACATACATATGCACGTGCACACACATACCACTTATCAGAGTAGTTACTTGAGAGGGTTAGAATGAAATTTGTTAATAGAGAGACTGAATTTTAAAAAAATATTTACAGTTATTCTCTGAGAATTGCCACATGCATACAGTGTATTTTAATCATATTAAGCCTCCCTCCCCCTCTGACTCCTCCTGGACCCTCCATATCTTCCTTCCAGCTTCATGACTGCACTTCTTTTATGTGTAGTGGCGAATACATGTGAACGGCGGTTACTGTGGCAGCCGTTGGTGCCATCCTTCAACCATCCCTTATGGCTTACCTAGAGGTACATGGGAAGATATGTATAAACTCTATGCAGATGCTGCATCATTTTATACAGTGCTCTTGAGCATCCAAAGGCTTTGGTATCTATGTGGAGGGCTGTTCTGGAACTAATCTACCACTTATACTAAGCAATGAGTATGCATCCAATCACAGCTCATGATAGACACATGCCCTGTGTAAATGAGGAGGAAGGCTTGGGGATTTGGGCTCAATTGGCCTAGAATGCAGGAAACCTTGGATTCCATACCCAGCATTCTGTAAACCAGGTATGGTGGTTTATTATGTAATCCGAACCCTGTAATCTGAGCATTTGGGAGGTGGAGGCAGGAGGATCAGCCCCATGTCATCCACAAGTACACGGTCATAGTCAGGTACATAATCAGAGACCAGTCTGAGGTTCGTGAAAGCTTTCTCAAAAGTTGGAAGGAAGGAAAGAGAGAGGGAGAGCAGGGGAGAAACAGAGAAAATAATTTTGTTCCAGGCAGGATCAAATACCTGATGAAAGCAACTTCAGAAAGAAAAATTATTCTGGTTCACAGCTCAGAGGCACACAGTCCATCGTGGTGGGGAGGGCAGGGCGGCAGGTGATTGGCAGAGCCAGGTACATCGCAACTGCAGTCAGGAAGCAGAGAGAGATGAATGTTCAGACTCAGCTCATCTTTTTTTTTTCTTTAGCCTGAGACCATGGGACAATGCTACTGTCCTCAGCCTTTAAGTCTCCTCTCCTCCTCTAAGCCTTTCTTGAAATGGCCTCATAGATGCACCCAGAGATACATTTATGTGGTGGCTTTAAATCTAATCACTGAAGGAAGATGAAGCATCCATCAAGGGCATCATGACAAGACATGCCTCCCAGTGACATACTCTGTGCACCATTGGCTCCCCCATACACACACAGGCTCATCTTTCAGTTTTATCACCTCTCAATGGTCTATTCACACTTTCAATCAAATGGTGGGTTAATCCACGATGACATCAGACCACGCATGATGTTGTCATCTCTGAAAACACTCATGCAGAGGCACACCCTGGGTGAACTTGGGTACCTCTCAATCCAGTCTAGCAGTCCATCAAGGTTGATCAACACAACAGGAGTTACCAGTTAAAAGGGTTGACTGGTCTTGCAGAGAACATGAGACCAGTCCCCAGCAGCCATGACAGACAGCTCACTGCCACATATAAGTCCAGCTTCAGGGGATCTGATAGCTTCTTCTGGCTTCAGCGGTCAAGTGTATGAGTGCATGCACACACACACACACACACACACACACACACACACACATCACTAAACAATGATTATCTGGGTGTGGTGGTACATGCCTTTAACCCCAACACTCAGGAAGGAGAAGCAGATGGATTGATGTGAGATCAGGGCTAGCCTGGTCTACATGGTGAGTCCCAAGGGGGCTGGGAATTAACTAACAAAGATGGCTACCTGTCAAAGTTTAGGCATACTGTCACTGATACTTGCACTATTCCATCCCCTACGGTTACCCACTTGGCTTTCTTCCTTCTTACCTATTTGTATAAAATATGGGTTAGCAAATGTCCTATTTTTTTTGTTTTGTTTTGTGTGTGTGTATGTTTAGAAAGCTTTCAGTGTTCAGAGATACCTACTACTCAATTTTTTGGGTGTTAAAAGACATATATCCCTGCTCCTATCTACGTAAAGATAAAATGACATCGTGATGTGTCACCCTTGACACTAATGCTCCTCTGTGCTCTTCCTGCACAATTGTCAATTATCTGATATTTCTTCCTACTCAATAGAAGCCCGGAGTGGGGGGGGGGGAACCACCTTTCACATCTACTGGGCTTTTAAAAGAACACATTCTAGGAATTCAGGACCTAGCCTGCCTCCTCAGTTTCCCCAGGCAAAAGACTCACAGACAGTGCTACGCTCATCTATTCACTGGAGATCAGACATAAGCAAGTCTTTAAGTGTCAAAGGAAAGCATTTCTGAGGTGTTTCCTTGGGTACATCCCCAAGGGTGACAGAGCTCATTCTTAAATGTTAAGGAGGAAGTGTATGAGCCGGCATTTATCTATGGATAATGGGGAAGATGAGAAAGATAGGGGAACACAGGGAGGAAGGGAAGGAAAAAGAGAGGAGGGAGGGAAGGTGGTAGGCAGAAAGGGAAGGAGAAAGAGAGGAGAGAGAGAGAGAGAGAGAGAGAGAGAGAGAGAGAGAGAGAGATGATGATGATGATGATGATGATGATGATGATGATGATTGATGATGCAAGGAAAGAGGACTGATAAGAGAGAGAAGGAAGGAAGAAGAGAGACAGGGATGGAGAATATGGAGAGAAGAAAGATGTATTTGGAGAGTCTATAGGGACAAAGAGATACCACAGAATGGGAGGAAAAGAGACAAAGACACTGAGCAAGAGACGGAGAGATGATCTCAAACTGTCCATTGAAATCTATTCAGGAAGTTTTGCAAGCCTTCCCCTGTGGAAGCTGACAGTGGCCACTGATCTGCTTTTAATATGTGGTATTCCCTAGAGAGAGAGACTCCTGTGTTAGAATGCCTGATGCCCAGCTGTACTATAAAGCAACAGTAATTAAAACAGCATGGTATTGGCACAGCAACAGGCTGGTTGATCAGTGGAATCGAGTCGAAGACCCATATATGAATCCACACACATATGGTCACTTGATTTTTGACAAAGAAGCCAGATCCATTCAATGGAAAAAGGATAGCATCTTCAACAAATGGTGCTGGTCTAACTGGATTTCTACATGTAAAAAGTGCAACTGGACCCATATTTGTCACTTTGCACAAAACTCAAATCCAAGTGGATCAAAGACCTCAACATAAAACCAGAGACACTAAGTCAGTTAGAAGAAAAAGTGGGGAAGAGCCTGGAACACATTGGCACAGGAGACAACTTCCTGAACAGAACACCAACAGCCCAGGCCTTAATGTCAACAATTAATAAATGGGACCTCATGAGGCTGAGAAGCTTCTGTAAGGCAGGAGACACTGTCAAGAGAACAAAGCAACAGCCTACAGACTGAGAAAAGATCTTCACCAACCCTACATCTGACAAAGGTCTAATATCCAAAATATATAAAGAACTCAAGAAATTAAACACCACCAAGACAAATAACCCAATTGAGAAATGGGGCTCAGAACTAAACAGAGAATTCTCAACAGAGGAATATCAAATGGCTGAGAAACACTTAAAGAAATGCTCAACCTCCTTAGTCATCAGGGAAATGCAAATCAAAACAACTCTGAGATTCCATCTTACACCCTTCAGAATAGCTAAGATCAAAAATTCAAGCGACACCACATGCTGGCAAGGATGTGGAGAGAGAGGAACACTCCTTCATTGCTGGTGGGAATGCAAACTAGTACAACCACTTTGGAAATCTATCTGGCGCTATCTCAGAAAACTGGGAATAGGGCTTCCTCAAGACCCAGCTATTCCACTCCTTGGAATATACCCAGAAGATGCTCCAGCACACAACAAGAATATTTGCTCAACCATGTTCATAGCAGCCTTATTCATAATAGCCAGATCATGGAAACAGCCTAAGTGTCCCTCAGTAGAAGAATGGATAAAGAAATTGTGTTACATTTACACTATGGAATACTACTCAGCTATTAAAAACAAGGAAATCCCAACAGTTGTGGACAAATGGATTGAGCTAGAAATGATCATAATGAGTGAGTTAACCCAGAAGCAGAAAGAGTCAAACGGTATATACTCACTTATATCTGCACACTAGTCCAAGGGATATGTCCCATGAAAGTCTTCAATTACAAGGAAAGTGGGACAGAGGGGAAGACATCCTATTGGGACTCTAGATGAGAGAAACATGGGAGAATGGCAAAGTAGAAGGATCCAGAGGGTCCTAGAAACCTACAAGAAGAACATTATGATAGGCAGATTTGGGCCCAGAGGTCCTGCTCAAACTATGCCACCAGCCAAGGACAATACGTGCAGTAAACTTCAAACCCCTACCCAGATCTAGCCAATGGACAGGACATTTGCCACAGTTGAGTGGAGAGTCGGGTCTGAATTTCACACTTACACTGGTGCCCCATATTTGACCACATCCCCTTGATGGGGAGACCTGGTGGCACTCAGAGGAAGGGTAACAGGCTACCAAGAGGAGACTTGATACCCTATGAGCATATACAGAGGGAGAAAGTCCCCCTCAGTCACAGTCATAGGGGAAGAGGGGAAGGGAAAGGGGAGGGAGGGAGGAATAGGAAGATACAAGGGATGGGATAACCATTTAGATGTAATATAAATAAATTAATAAAAATAAAATAAGATAATAAATAAATAAATATAAAAGAAAAAAGAATGCCTGATGCCCACTTGGTGGTATTGTTTTGGGAGGTTGTGGAAGAGTAAGGACTGTACTGTCTATGAATAGAGTCTGAATCTGAGCAAAAAGGAGACAGTGAGCTGAGTGCCAGCATCCGGCTCTCTCTGCTTCCTGACTGTGGTTACAATGTGACCCACTGCCTCCTGCTCCCACTGCCGTGAACATCCTGCTGCGTTGTTCTCCTCACTATGATTAACTGTACTCTCAATCTGTTAGCTGAAATAAACTCTCCCTCCCTTAAATTGCTTTTTTTTATGTGTTTTTCTCAGCAGCACATAAAGTAACTGATAAAGTCCAGGAAGCAACACTCATGAGTCACCTACAGATCCATTGAAAAGAAGGAGGCCCTTTAAGATCTACAAGCCTACTCATTAGCTGGGCCACCAGTACTAACCACTGTATATGTCACAGGGAAAGATGGGAGGGATCCTGTCATGCCCTACCAAAATTATAACTGCCAATCAATTTTTATCATAGACAATGTTGGGTCATAAATTTACTTCTATGCTGTTCTAGTTTCTTTTCTGATGCTGTGAAAGAAAAAAAAATTGTAGCCAAAAATCAACTTAGGGGAAGAAATTTTTAACTTGGTTTATACTTCCAGGTCATAGTCCATCACTGAGAGAAGTCAAGGCAGAAACTCAAAGCAAGAACATGAAGCAGAAACTATAGAGGGATGCAATTTGCCAGCTCTATCCAAGGCTTATGCCTGCTTAGCTTCCTTGTACTTGTAAGGACCAATTGCCTAGGCGTGGTAACTGACCACAGTGGACTGGCTCCCCCAATATCAATTAATAATCAATAAAAATCCCTCCAAACAAGCTTAATAGGCCAGTCTAATGTAGTTAGTTTCTCAGTCAAGGCTTTGCCAGATGAGTCTATGAGAATTAAATTTAACTAAGAAGCATCTCATTCTTACTTAGTTGGTTAATAGTGAACACGTATTTTGACGAACAATAAGTCAATATAAAGCCTTTCATAGCTGGGTGTGGTGGTAAATGCCTATCATCCTAACACATGGGAGGCTGAAACAGGAAAGCTGCCATGTTAATGTCAGCCCAGGCTGCATGATGAGACCATATATATATATATATATATATATATATATATATATATATATTAATTAATAATATTAATATACATGTATTAAATAGTCTTTTACAACAGATGTGTTTGAATGACAACAAGTATCTTTCTCTCATAACCACTGAGCAGATGTAATGTGCGTGTGTATAAGAGAGTGGGGGGGGGAGGTGGGGAAAGAGTACATGCGTGGGAAGTCAGGATTCTCCAGTCTTGCTTCACATCTCACCATAAGAGCACGGCGATTACAGACACACACCTTAATATATCTGCCTTTTACATGAGAATTCAAAGGCAGGTTCTCAAACTTGTATGGCAAATGGTGTACCCGCCGAGCTAGTTTTGAAACACAATCTAAGTGTGTCTGAACACATTATTTTTCTCCAAGAGACTTGACAACTGCATTTTTCTATTCTTCACCACTGTTAGCTGCCCTTAGTCTTCCTTCTCTTCCACCTTCTTACCTAAATACAACGAAGAATTCTGACTATTATGAATGAGGAAAATCCCCAGTATAAGCAATGTTTCTGATATTTCAATCCATTCATAAACCTTACTGGACAACCTATTGATTGAAAGTTTTATTTTTATTTGTGTTTGACAGGGTACGTGCATGTGAATGCAGGTTCCTTTGGAGGCCACAAGTGGGTGAAGGAGCAAATGAAGCTATAATCCCAGGCATTTTTGAGCCACCCAACATGGGTGATGGGAACTGAACTCACATCCCCTACAAGAGCAGCACAAACTCTTAACGTGGAGCCAAATCTCCAGCCCCCATTGGTTGAATTCTAGGCTTGAATATTAAGAAGGAATTGCATGGAAATACCATGTGAAATATGGGAGAGGCTTCGGATGGAGAGCTGGCTCAGTGGTTAACGTACTGGTTGCTCTTGCAGAGGGCAGAGGTTGGCTTTCTAGAACTACATGGAAGCTCACAACTGTCTCTAACTCCAGTTCCAGAGGATCTCAAACAGTCTTTGGGCCTCCAAAGGCATCAGTACACACAAAGTACCTATGCATAGTTGCAGACAAATACTTATACACTGATGATAAAAATAAATGGATCTTTGCAAAGAAAAAAAGAAAAGAAAGAAACAAGGGAAAGTCTTAATCCAGACTTAGAATTCTTCTAATCTGTTGTCCTAAAGTAAACCTTCATAATCCCTCCCTAACTGTAGACTTGATCGTCCCTCGAGCGGCATATTCATACAATCGTGTACATATGCACTGCTCAAGGAATAATCCATCCTACTCTTTTGTGCCACAAGGAGATCTTTAGCATATTTCTTTCGTTAATAAAAAAAACCTCCCCTCTGGGAAACGAAGACTGTCTTTTGAGGAATATTATAAATAGTCCTTCATTAATTGGAACCCACCCCATCTCAATCTTTTGATGTACGTGAGAACCATGTGGAAGGGCTACCTGATCCCTGATGCACACAGATAATTTCATTGCTCTGGTCCTGGCTCCCACCCTGAGGGTGTGGATGGCCCACTTCTAAAATAGGTACATTTGAAAAGAGCTTGGATAAAGAAAAATTAGCAAATGAAACCTAGGCATACGGTTAGGCAAGAAGAGTGCCACTAGTGAGCTCAGACACGATGGAGACTAAAGGCGTCTTTTGACAAATGGGAGGAAGGCTGATCTTTATCTTCCAGCAATGGGCAACGAGCAGATAGATTCCTGTCTTTCCACACAGAGTTAGAAACACAAGAAAACCCTTCCTTAGGGAAAAAAAAAATAAGGAGTGATTAAAAGCCAGTTTAGGAATTAGAAGTGAGAAGACAGAAGAGGAAAAAGACAGGAGAGGAGGGGGGCTGGTGGCATGGCTCAGGGGTCAAGGGGCTTTGCTGCCAAGCCTGATGGCCTGAACCCACATGGTGGAAGGAAAGAACCAGCTCTTGCAAGTTGTCCCCGGATCTCCACATAGACATGTGTGTGCCTCCCAATCCACAAAGCAAATAAATAATTGTAAAACCCCTCCCAAAAAATTTAAACAACAAAAATATTATTAAATGTAAGAAAAAAAAGGATGAAAGTCGGAAGGAATAAGACCAACCATCTTGAATATTTGAAAGAAAGGAGCTAATAGAAAAGGAAACAGATTTAAGCCATGATGCTTTTGAAAAAGCATAATTGAGATTAAAACGAGCAAAGCTGGGCTTGATGGCGCAAGCCTGCCACCCTATTATTTGAAAAGGCTGAGGGTAAGGATTCCAAGATCAAGGCCTGTCAAGACTACAGTGAGTTCAAGGCCAGCCTAGACAAGTTAAAGGAACCTTGTAAGAAAAATAATAGTAAAAAGGGAGTTGGAATATTATTCAAAAATAAAGTATCTACCTAGGATCCCCCAGTAAGGGATGGAGGGATAGATTGGTAGATTGGTAGCAAAAACACTTGCCTAAAATCCCCCAGTGAGGGGCTGGGGTGTGGCTCAGTGGTAGAGCTCCTGCCTAAAATCCCCCAGTGAGGGGCTGGGGTGTGGCTCAGTGGTAGAGCTCCTGCCTAAAATCCCCCAGTGAGGGGCAGGGTGTGGCTCAGTGGTAGAGCTCCTGCCTAAAATCCCTCAGTGAGGGGCTGGGGGTATGGCTCAGTGGTAGAGCTCCTGCCTAAAATCCCCCAGTGAGGGGCTGGGGTGTGGCTCAGTGGTAGAGCACCTGCCTAAAATCCCCCAGTGAGGGGCTGGGGTGTGGCACAGTGGTAGAGCCCCTGCCTAGAATCCCCCAGTGAGGGGCTGGAGTGTGGCTCAGTGGTAGAGCCCCTGCCTAGAATCCCCCAGTGAGGAGCTGGGGTGTGGCTCAGTGGTAGAGCCCCTGCCTAGAATCCCCCAGTGAGGGGCTGGGAGTATGGCTCAGTGGTAGAGCACCTGCCTAGAATCCCCTAGAGAGGGACTGGGGGTGTGGCTCAGTGGTAGAGCATCTGCCTAGAATCCCCTAGAGAGGGACTGGGCGGGGGTAGGGGGGGTGGGGGGGTGGCTCAGTGGTACAACATATGTGAGGCCCTGAGTTCAGTCTCCAGTACTGTAGCTTAAAAAAAAACAAAAAAACCACCAGGTCCTTTAGTTACTCACTTTTCTTTTCCTAAAACTCTCTTCTTCTCTTATATCCTTTGAGTGTCTCTTACATTTCTTTAAGTTATCTACCAAGATAGTCTCACCTAGGGCTGTTACAGTCCAAGTCACAGAAGCCAGCATTTCAGTCAACAAGCAACAGGCCACCTTATGGCACGAAACAGGAACTCCACATCCAGCTCTTCCAAACTCTCGGGGAAAGATGATTTTCCGTCCCTTTGCCCCGCCATCTCCCTGTGCGGCTACTAAGTGCTGTAGGTACAAATAAAACATATACCTAGGCTACCAATCAGGACAGAGCAGTGCTCCCTCTCCCAGGTGGGGCTGCCCAGAAGAGCAAGGGGCCATTTCCCAGAGGCCTCTGTTGGGATTTTCTTAATCTCGATGGACAGCTTTGTGGCACAAACCCATAGCCACATCACTCACTAGCAGAAGAGGGGAGGCGAGCAGCACGTGCGTGATGGGAGGGAGCATGATCAAATCCACTAGAAAGGATAGTCTCGGGTGGGCAGCCAATGATATATGCTCTGCAGTTCACTCCATGACGTATTAGCTGGCTAAGTGAAAGCACTGCCCCATTGCATGTATTTACCTGCCTCCCCGCCTGCCTCCCTGCCAGCAGCCCTGCCTGTTTCTTGTCTTCCTTTCTTTCCTGTTTTGTTTTGTTTTTGGCTCTTTGCTTTCTATTTATTTGTTGTTTTGGTTCTTGAGTCTATATCTCTATGTAGCCCTCGCTGTCCTGGAGCTTGCTATGTAGACCAAGCTCTCAAACCTACAGAGATCTGCCTCTGCCTCCTAAGTGCTGGGAGTACCACCATGCCCGGCTATTTCTTTCTTTATGTATTATAGAAGTGAGTATTTAACCCGGGGCTGTAAACATGCTAGGCAAGTGCTCTAGCACTGAGCCATGCCAGAGCTCCTCACTGGGTGACTCTAGGAAGGCATTTGTCTTAGTTTGGGTTTCCATCACCGAGATAAAACGCCACCAGGGTCAAAAAGCAAGGTAGGGAAGGAAAGGTTTATTTGGCTTACATGTCCACATTGTAGTCCACCACTAAAGGAAGCCATGGCAGGAAGTAGAATAAGGTACGAACATGGAGACGGGAGCGGATGCAGAGGCCAGGAGGGTTGCTCCTTACTGTCTTCTTCCTCGTGGCTTGCTCAGCCTGCTTTCTTATAGAACCCAGGACTGCCAGCCCAAGGACGGCACCACCCACAAGGAACTGGCCCCTCCCACATCAATCATCTATTAAGAAAATGCCCTACAGCTGGATCTAATGGAGGCATTTTTTTTTTCCAATTAAGGTTTCCCTCTTTCAGATGACTCTAGCTTACGTCAAGTTAACATAAAACTAGCCAGGATAGCATTCTATCCCAATCCATGCCGCTGCCGCCAACCCCCCAGGACCTTGCTGGAAAATTCTAAGTTAGGCACCATGCTCTGCCCCTGAGCCATGCCCCAGACCCTGAGTGATGGATTCTAGGAGGTGCTTTGCCACTGGACCATACTCTACCCTTTTCTTTAATCCTTCTTTCTCAACAGGGTCTCCCCAAGTTACCCAAGGAGCTTTCAAACTTGTAGTTTCCCTACCTCAAGCCTCCTGAATAGCTGAGGTAACAGACTATTACCAGATTTTTCTTTTTATATTAGGAATCCAAAGTCTCCATATTTGACTATTTACATGTGTATCAACCCTGTACTATTGGGGTTTCATAATGATGGATATGAGCACAAACATAGATACGGTTTCTCCTTGAATCCATTACACTGTTTAGACTTAATGAGTGTGTGTGCTGCACATGTGGCTCAGTTGGTAGAGCGCTTCTTAGCACTGAATAAGACTCTGGGTTTAATCTCAAACTGGGTATGGTGGCACATACCTGTAATCGCAACACATCTTTAAGCCCAACCAACCAACCCTGGGGAGGTGGAGGAAGGAGGATCAGAGTCCAGGGTCATCCTTGCATATTGAGAAAGCTTAAGGCCAGGGCCTGTCTCACACAAAGCAATAAAATATGATGTAGACATTCATTTCCCATTCTTCACAAAGCCAGTTCTCCAGGACGAATGAAAGGCCTGCCAGCCATCACATGGCAATGCCAGCCCTTGAACTTTATAGAGAACTAGCATGTAATACAAAGTGGAATCCAACAGAAATGAGAGAACGAAGGCTGGATCGTGAAATAACCTGCCCACTGTCCAGGTTAAATACATGGGGAACATCAAACAGTAATCCACCAACATGCCCAGGGTGTTTTTTTTTTTTAAATGTCCACTGTAGACACACATAGATAATGCTGACATGTTTTTTTTTCCCTACCTGACTCAAGTCTTAACTCAACCTCCAGCTCTTTTCATCCTAAAAAATTATTTAACAAATGGGTCTCAATCTTTTGAGGACCCGCTTAGTATTCCTGACCAATTAAGGACTCTGGAGAATCAATTATTTTGATTTATTTCCCAGGCTGAAGGGAGGGAGTGTTGAGTTTCTAGAACTCTGGCTTTGAAACCCCTTGAAAGCATTTTTGAAAAGCGAGAGAGGGAATTAGACAATAAAGATTCTTTTAAAACAGTGGGATTTGAGGGATCTTATTACCCACTTTAAAATCTTACCTCAAGGCTGGAGACAGTATTATTAATTGGAACAAGGACATCCAAAAGCAAGCAATGACTGTAAGCCATGCACATTGTTCAAGTATGTCTTTTAGCTCTTTAATTTTTCACTGCTCCATCCTCAGCAAAACTAGCCAAATCCTAACTCCCTGGGGTATCCACCGCCCCCCCACCCCCCGACCCAGGACACAAAAGAGTGGAAAGAAAGAAAGGGGGAAAAATGGAAACAGAGAGAAAGGGCTAGGCCACAAAGAATCAATGGCATTTCAAATTCCATTTCCTGCTTTGATCAGCGAGTAATCCCTTTTAAGGAAAGTGGGATTGAAAATAGAGGGGTCAAGGCCCCTTCCCAGCACCTCTAGAGGAAGCTCCTGTGACACCCAGTTCTTAAAAGAAATAACAGGCGCTTTCTCTGCAGATAGTGCAGAACGCTTTAAAATAAGTAGGGATGTCTGACAACAGCCCTGGAATGTGTGAAAGGGTTGGTCCCCGGCTTTGGCTCTACAGCTACATTGGAGGAACTGGACCTGTTAAAAGGTGGATTGTAGTGGGAGGGGCTTTAGATCATTGTGGGAGGGCGGGGGGAGGGAAAGAGTTATTAATTATTTTTCTTGATGCTCTCACCAAATGCCTAGCAAAAGCAATTTAAGGGAGGAAGGGTTATTTGGGCTCACAGTGTGAGGATATAATCCTTCAATGCGGGGGAAGGAGCCAGGTGAGGTAGGTCTTGCCTGTAATCCCAACACTTAGGGAGATAGAGGCAGGTGGAACTCTGAGAGTTCAAGGCCAGCCTGCTCTCCAAAGCAAGTCCGGAACAGCCAAAGCTACACAGAGAAACCTTGCCTCCAAAAACAAAAAAAAACAAAAAAAAAAAACAAAAAAACAAAAAAAAAAAACAAAAAAAAAGAAAAGAAAAAGGAATGTGGAAGGACTTGTACAGAGCCAAGGAGAGAGATGAATGCTGCTGCTTAGTTTGGTTTCTCGGTTTTATTCAGTCCAGGACTCCAGTCTATGGGATGGAGTTACCTACATTTAGGATGGGTCTTCTCACCTCAGTTAACCTAATCTAGATGATTCCTGCGCCCCCCCCCCAAGCCCCCGACCCAGCCGCAGGCATACCCAGAAGTATGTCTCCCATGTATTCTGGATCCTGTCAGGCTGGCAACCAACACTGGCCATCACAGGGTTTAAAATCATATAGGGGACACATCTGTGGGTTAATCAGCGTGGTAAGACCCACTTTAAATGTGGACAGCACCGTCCTCCAGGCAGGGGCCTAGGTTACATAGAAAGGAGACAAAGCACCGGTATCCATCTTTCTCTGCTTCCTGACTGCGGATGCCGTGTGAGGAGCCACCTCACACTCTGTGCCTTCCCCACCACGATGGACTGTGTACTCTCAGACTGTGAGCCAAAGCCAACGGGGTTTCTGCCTGGAGTTGCTTTCGCCAGCTACTTTGTCACAGCGGTGAGCGAAGTCATGAAACCAGTTCTGTCTAGTGAAGAGATTTTTCTTATACTGTTAGGACATCAGTGTAGTGCCCAGTGTACTGACTAAAACAATTACATTCCTGTCTTATTAAACTCCTGTCATTCCCATCTCTGTGAGTTAGTATTCTCTCTGATTCTCACCAGCTCTGGCTATGTCTCCAGAAAAAAAAAAAAAACCAGCCGTCAGTCACAGTCGACTAGGATTTAGTGGCGTCCTCTTTGATTATTTTGACACATTTTGACAGACTCTAAACTTAGACATTAACTGAAGAACTGGCCTAGACAGCCTGAGATTTGCAGAACCGGCTTCATAGGCTAAGGGGAATTCTAGACTCTTTTCTCCTGAATCTGGCTGATGTTCCCACTGGAATCTGCCCTCCCTTCTCACCAGATCACACGGTGAGTTGGGTTAAAGAACAGGTTTGCACGTTTCTCTATTTTACTTTGACGCAATAATAGTAGTCACCTTGAAGAACCTGAGAATGGCTCAGTAGTAGAGCCCTTGCTTAATACGCACAGGGCTCCAGGTTCAGTCACCAGTACTGAAAAAAAAAAAAGTGAGGCTTAGGTACGGAGGAGTCAAGATGGCTCAGTGGGTAAAGGCACGTGCCACCAATCCTGACTGTCTGAGTTTGATGCCCAGAACTTACATCATGGAGAGGTTATCAACTTTCAAAACCTGACCTCTGATCTCATGGGTGTTATGGCATGTGAGGCACACGCGCATGCACACACACACACACACACACACACACACACACACACACACACACACTAAATTTAACTCGAAAGAAGACAGGAAGGAGGCTGGGGCTGGGGCTCAGTTGGTGGAGCACTAGCTTAGCATGCATGAAGTCTGGGTTCTAACCCCAGCAGCACACAAAACAGGTGTGGTAGGCAAACCTGAAACACCAGCCTTTGGGAAGTGGAGTTAGAGGATCAAGAATATGAGGTCTGTCTAGACAGCCTCCTTGTTTGACCTCAGCTGTGAAAGTGTGTGTGTGTGTGTGTGTGTGTGTGTGTGTGTGTGTGTGTCGCGCATGTAATCTGTGTTGCAACTCTAATTTTTTAATTTTTTTTGCAGTTCTGTGCATTGTTCAGACTACTACAAGAAGGTCAAGAGCACTGATTCTGAGCTTTATGAATAATTTATAGGGACGAAACCCACAAGCACAGAATTCACCAAAAATGAGAACCAACTGTCACTTCCTATTGGCTGTACAGTCTTGGATAGTACACTCATGGAAGTCAGGCTCCTCGCTTTAGATGGAGGTGGAAACAGCCTCCTCTTCAGGCTGCGGTGGGCTACAACGCAAGGACAGCTTTGTGGGTTTAGAAGGCACTCGCCCCTCCCCCTCTCCTTCTCTCTAGGCACAGGACTTGATCTTCTGTAATGCCAGTACCCACTAAGGTATCTCAAGAGTGCTGAGTGCTGTAGAAACAAGAAACCTCAGGAAGCAGATGCTTAGGAAGCAGACCAATTTTCTCCACCAAGTATCAGCTAACTGGTATTGGCCTTGAGTGTGTGTGTGTGTGTGTGTGTGTGTGTGTGTGTGTGTGTGTGTGTGTGTGTTTATGTGAGTGGGCAGGCACGCGACAACCAGAAGAAGGCATCGAGTATCCTGGTTTTTCCCCTCCCTGCCTTATTTTCACTGGACCTGGAGCTAACTTGGCAGCCAGCAAACTGCAACAGTGCTCCTGTCTCTGCCCCCAACAGAGCTATGGGTACAGGCCAGCTCCATCATGCTTAGTCGGGATTAGAACTCAGGGCTGGCCTCGAACTTGCACAACAAGCACTCTTGGCCACTGAGCCATCCCACCAGTCCCATGGATCCATTTAAGTGCTTCCCTGCCCACTGGGTTAGTTTCTTTAATGTCTACTTGGCACAAATACCTGGCAGAGGCCACTTAAAGGGGGCAGGCTCATGCTTGAAGGAGAAGCAGTCCACAGGGTTTGGAGATGCGTGGCAGCTGGGGATCGTCATCTGTGGCGCCTGGAGCTGGCCACATGGCCTCTTACAACTTGTTACATCAAGAAGCACAGAGAGAAAGCTGAGGCTGGAAGTGGACCATGGTGATATAGTCAGGTTATGAGCCGGCCTCTAATTAAGCCAGGCCCAGCAACAATAGTAATAGCAGCAGTAGTAATAGTTATAGCTTCCCTAAGGGAAATAGTCACCTCCCTACTGAGCATCTGTCTGTTAATATCTAACCTGCAACAGACTCCCAGGTGCCCAGATTCCAGGAGAACAGCAGGCACCATAACTCTCCTTTTCCTACAGATCTTTAGAGGCCCAGGCTATCAGGCTCTGTAACATCAAAGAGCTACATATGACACCCCACCCCACCCCAAAGTGTGCCTTAACTACACGTGTCCCTCCCTCCACTTCACCCACTTCTTCTGAATCACACTTTAACAAGATTCCTTCCTCTCTTCCTCAAAACAAGAGGCCCTCTCCCCGTCCCTCTCCTGCCACCTGGCACTCAGAGGCAGCCTGACAGCGAGCTCGTCATCGGCTGTGGGGCTGGAAACCTCCCGCTCCCACTGAGGTCTCCCACTCTGCATCCCAAGCTTGTACACACTCTCAGAGGGCTCACTGTACTCCTGTCTGGCTGTGACATTAATAACTCATTTAATGTGTCCCTTCTCCCCAAAGGACAATCTGCTTCAGTGATCCCCCTTGAACCCCAAACCAGAAACCCCAAGCACATCCTCACCCCACGATGACTCTCTTCCTCTGGGAGAAGTTCCTCGTGTGTGTTAGTCAAAATGTACACCTGTCAAAAGGACTTAGGGAAGGGTTTAAGGGTATCATCCTTCGTGATGGGAAAGGCCTTCCAGCTGGAGCTTGAGGCGGCTGGTCACTTGGTCCCCACACCTCAGAAGATGCAACAGAGGCCAGGCCACAACGTTCCAAGGCCCACCCACACCCATCCCCCACCGTGAACCCCAACCCCAGCCCTGCCCTGACCCACTTTTTCTACCGAGGCTTTCTCATCCTAAGTTTCCACAACTTCCCAAAAATAGTTCTACCACTTAGGGACTGAGTACGCATCCACAGACATGAGCCTGTGGGGGACACTTATACGTTCAAGCCATAACCAAACACTATACACAAGAATGTGTCTGTCCTGACATAATCTTCTCAATTCCAGGAGAGAGAAAAAGAGAGTTACACGGAGGAAAAGAGCCAGCTGCTCTGGCGGGGCACACACTGCCACACAGCAAGCCTGCCTGTAGGGAGATCGCGGAGTCAAGTATCGGTGTTGAACCCAACACGGCACAGCGTGGCAGTCATCATCTTTTGGCTTTTTCCAGCCATTCATTTACCAAGTAGACAAATATCTGAATTTCTGTAGATAAAAATGAATGCACAAGGAACCATTTCCAAAGATAGATGACTGTCCTTTTTTCCTTCAGCAAAGTTTAAAAAGGTAAAAATTATCATATTATGGGCACAGTGGTCATGGAGAGAAAATGAGGCCACCACTCAACAGGGGAAATTGCTCTCCTTGCTTGGGAATGTTTTAGCATTAAATTAACTCTCCTATCTCCTGCCTGCTAATAGGAAAGCTTTCACCTCCCTGTCTGGCGGGGGATCTGGATTTGCATTTAGATGGAGCTGTTGTAAAGACTGGGTCCCCCCCCATTCCCCCCCCCACCCTCCAGCACTGAGGCCTCCCTGTTTACAATAGCAGCTGGGTGATAAAATGATTATTCCCCAAGTGCTGGACTTGCCAGTTTGGATAGGATTGGAAGCCTGAACTGAAGAGAAGGCTGTCAGCCGAATCAGTCGCTGGCAGGAAGAGATGGTTCCTTCCAGGAAGTGAGAGAGTTCAATTTCCCTCCTGTCAGTAAGAGCAAGGCAGGTGAGAGAGCTGGATGCTAGTTATAAAGTGTGCATGTGTGCCTGCGTGCATGCGTGTATGTGTGTGCTGCTGCTGCTGCTGCTGCTGCTGTTTATTGTTCAGTCATGAGGACTTGGGTTCAATCTTTTGAAACAATGTAACAAAAATGTTTCAGTAGTGCCCATCCTGGGGATGAAGATGGGGAGCAAAACTTGGGGATCCCTGGCCAGGTTAGCTTCACTTGGTAAGCCTCAGGCCCGTAAGAGGCCCTTCCTCAGAAATCAGGACAGATGGTGCCTGAAGAACAAAACCTAAAGTTTTCCTCTGACCTTAACACACACACACACACACACACACACACACACACACACACACACACACAAACACACACACACACACAAACACACACACACACACACACACACACACACACACACACACAAAAATAAAATAAAAGGAAGGAATTGGACAGCCAGAACGTTGTTTTCTTGCTCATGTCATGGGGACAGGGAGCAGTTACACATCCATGTGTGGTGTACATGTGCATATGATTGCTTGAGTGTGAGCACACATGTGTACATAGGCATGTAGAAGCCTGAGGTTGGTGTTAGGAATCCTCTATTTTCCTATTGCTGTGATAAAACACTGAGCAAAAGCAACTTCCATGAGAAGGTGTTATTTATTTGGCTTACAGGTTCCAGTCCATCCTGGGGTGAACTCGAGTGTCTTAGTCAGGGTTTCTTTGGCTGTGATAAAGCCCATTGACCAAAATCAACTTGGGGTAAATGATTTATTTCAGCTTACAACTCTCAGGTCACACTCCATCACTGAGGGAAGTCAGGACAGGAACTCAGGCAGGGCAGGAACCTGGAGGCAGGAACTAATGCAGAGGCCATGGAGAGGTGCTGCTTTCTGGCTTGCTCCACATAACTTTCTCATAGTATGCTTTCTTACAGCTTCCAAGCCCAACTGCCCATGGTGGCACTGCTCACAGTGGGCTTGGTCCTCCCACACCAGCCATTAATCAACAAAGTGCCCCCACAGACCTGTGTACAGGTTAATCTGAGGGGAGGCAATTCCTCAACTGAAGTTCATCTTTTCCTGGTTGACTCTACATTGTGTCAAGTTGGCAAAAATCTAACCAGTATGGGAACCATTTTCAATCAGCCTTTCTTCCATTCTGTTCATTTGGACACAGCATCTCTCAGTCAAGCCTAGAGTTTGGCTAAAAATGACTAGTCCTGCTGCCTGGCTTCCTCTGGGGACCCACTGTCTGTGTCTTCTGAGGCTAGAATCATAATCTAGCTGTCAGGCCCACCCTGGACTTATATAAGTTCTGGGGAATACAAACTCAGGTCCTCGTGTGTGCACAGCAAGTGCTTAGACACTGGGCCTTTGCTACCTACTGGTTAAAGGACCAGAATATTCTAAAACAACATGAAGTTAAGTCTGATGGGCCACATACAAGCTTATGCCCATAAAAGTATGCTGCAAGTCAGATGCCATGCCAAGAGTGTTACACGTGACTTTGAACTTCACAATGGCCACAAGAAATCAGGTACTAGTGTTACCCTTAGTGATGGGCAAGTTAAGACTAAGCAAAAGGGGATCAAGTATTTTGGTATCTCAGACACCACAGCCTGAACTGAAGAGATTATTACATTGCCTAAATGACCAGATAGGGGCTGAAATGGACTGAAAACACTTAAGTATCATGGGATGGTTTTTAAAGATTTTTTTTGAAAGCCCATAAGTAGTTTTTTTTTTATCTTCAAGACACTACAGTCCTCTCTCAGAGAACGGTCTTTCTAAGGCAGGAGACTGTCATCCAGATGTGTGCTGCTCACTTGCCATTTGCACACGTGGCTGGATTCTTCCTTTTGGACTGCTCAAACATCTGGCTCTACCGTGTATAGATCAAATAGAAGACTACACACGGTGGCGCCCTGTGCAGAATACACTCTTGAGTGAGGCACAGCACTTTGGGGATGCCTTTGCAGAAGGTTGACAAGCTATAGGAGATCACATGCTGCATCCGTGTCAGATCCCCAAACTCGCAGCCCATGGTGGCCGAGGCCCTGAGGACCGAGAATAGGCATGTGGCTCAGTATCGCAAGGGGCTCCCCCACCACCCCACACCAACCCTCAATATCGGGTCACCTCTACCGCCTCCAGGGCACTGAGCCCAGACTTCCCTTATTTTATTATTTCAGTGTGTGTGTGTGTGTGTGTGTGTGTCTGTGTGTGTGTGTGCAGTACCAAAGTAGGCCAGAAGAGGGTGTTGTATTCCCATGAAATAGATCTTCAAGAGTTGGACTCACAGGCAGTTATTAGCTAGCTGCCACACAAAGGGGCTGGGAGCTGAAGATATGTTTTAACAGCTAAGCCATCTGCCCACTACCTTCAATTACTTAAAAAATTATTTCTATACGCTCTTTGGGTGTCTTTGTATGTGCACGCAACATGAGTACATGGGGCAGCACAGTGACTCATTCCCTCCACGTGGCTTCCACTTCCTAAAGGTTCCGTATCCTTCTAAAACAGGACCATCAGGCTTGGGTCAAGCATTTTAAACACGAGCTTGTAGTAGACATTCAATTCTCAGCGCTGGCTGACTACTTGGGGAAGTTTCCTCTGACTGTCATAGACACTGTTTTTGTTTTTGTGTTTTTTGTTGTTTTTTGTTTTTGTTTTTGTTTTTCTGGTCCTTCCTTGAGAAATGAAGCATTTCTTCTGCTGCTGTTAAAAGTCCTTGCAGCTGAGAGCCCTTAACAAGCACTTCATCCTGGGCTGAGAGAGGCTCAGTCCGTTAAGTGCTTGTTCTGAGTTTGAACACCAGAAACCATACAGAAATGCCGGGTGTGGTGGTACACCAGGCAAGCAGAGACAAGCCGATCCCTGGGGCTTGCTGGCCAGCCTTGCCTACTCAGCAAGTTCCAGAGGAGCTGAAAGACTTTGTCCAGAAAAGGAAAATGATGGAGGCAGGCAGGAGATGGTCTCAGTGAGTAAAGGCACCTGCTACAAAACCCTATGGCTTGGGTTCAATTCCCAGAGACCACGTGGTAGAAGGAGAAAACCGGCTTCTGTCAGTTGTCCTCTGACCTCCACAGTGTACTATGGGACTGTGGCCTCCTTTATGTTCACACACACACACACACACACACACACACACACACACACACACACGTGTGGTTTTGCGGAGGCAGGAATGTGGAGACCAGCAGATAGGACAGGGGTGAGCAATTCAGATGTGATGCCACCAGCTATAAGGACAGGAGCAGAACAGAGCAGGACATTCACCGATCAACCCCATGGCACCAAACCCACTGTGGGGCTTACAGTGGCTAAGCTAAGTCCTTTCAGCTCAGGGATGTTGCCTTCTGGCCTGGAGCCCACATAGCCTCTTTCCAAACACCACCTTCAAAGGCACGAGCTCAAAGGGATGAAAGCAAGATACATTTTTCCAAAATCGAATTTCCGAAAACCCAAATGGGGAGTCAGGAGCCACCATGTGGGGGCGCCATCGCCTGGTGGGCCCTGAATGGAGGCCAGGAAGGAGGTTGGGAGGGCAGGCTGGTGTGAGGGCCTTTTCCTGGGAAATGAAAACAGCCCACTCACCAGCTTCTCCCGGAAGCTCCCGCTCCTTCCAGCAAGCTGCTCAGGAACACACCCTCCCTCCCTGTGTGTCCCGAGCTCTCCCACGGCTCATCCCTGGGCCTCTGATTGGCCAACTTATGGTGATGCTGCCAAAAGTCCCTTCCCAGGAAGACATACAAACATTGTCTATCCTTTCCCTCAAGGTCCTGACAATAAATGGAGGTCTGATTCCACCCAAATTCACAATGGTTGTATTGGGCTTCCTTACAGAGCATGGGTGAGGGGTTACTTACAGGGGTGAGGGTGCCTTTACCCAGCAGGAATATCTCTCCCCTCCTCTTCCCTGGTATATATACTCCAGCCTTTCCTCTAGGCTACATACAGTTTAGGGAGAGTTGCGTACAACAGGTGGCAGGAAAAGTTGGATACTCAGGTGAGGGTCCAGCAGTGTGAGCAATCAACACACTCGGCTGAGATGACCTTTTATAAGAGGGGGGGCCTTGTCTGAACTCCCCAAAATGGCTGTTGCTTTGTTCCAAGGATAGTCAGGACAAACATGAAGCCCCGGGGGGATTTGAAGGGCTCAGGGGAAGGGCATCCTGGAGTTAAGGAAGCACGCCCAGTCTCCCCTGTGCTTTGCTGAAAAGTTCGTGGGATGGAAAGGCTCGTGAAGGAACCATGCAGCTTGGATGAAGGGTGTGACAGAAGGTGCTGCCGAGGCAGAGGCAGGCCATCGAATAACACAGCAGCTGTTAGAGGAGACAGTGCCACTCGGTTCCTTTCCAGGGAGAACTTGACAGGGCTGGTGAGATGGCTCAGCAGGTAAGGGCACCAAACCTGATGACCTGAGTTTGGCCATGGGGTAGGAGAGGGAACTGACTTCTGAAAGTTTTCCTCTGACCCCCACATGCATACCACATACATACACATACAACATAACAATACACACACACACAAAGAGCACATAACACACACACACACACACACACACACACACACACACACACACACGTCTGAGTGCATATACGTATACTTACATACACAGACATTTTCTCTGGTTTCCATATCTCTCTCCCTCTCCTGCTCCCTCTACCTCCCCTTTCCCCTCCCTTTTCCCCTTCCCCTCCCCCTCCCTCCCCCTCCCTCTCCCTCCCTCTCCCTCCCTCCCTCCTCTTCTCTCTTCTTTCTCACCTACGTACATTGTTACCATGCTATCACATGCTGTAGACTGATACAGACAGCCAAAGCTAAACTGATGGGGCTTCCAGGTCTTAGATTCAAACTTTAAGGAGTCCAAATAGTTGAGGCTATGAAGGAAACAAGTACCTTTTCTTTCAAATATGCCCAGCCTCGGGTATTTCATCATATCAATAAAAGATGGACAAACATACTCTTAATGTCTAACACAATGTATTTAAATCAACGAGAATAAAGAGCCAAATCAGGGCAAAGGTTCAGGGCAGTGGAATAAATACAAAGAGTAAATCCCAGATTCTAGTGAAAGGAGCAAGCTCAGAAACTCCTCGTGGCCTTGGAAGCACGGCCAGAAGGCAGTAGGATCTCTCTCCTGCTATGCTCAGAACTGTAATCAATATTGTTCTGAGTGTAATAATACCACTAAAAAAAATGATCTGCAGGCAGGCAGGAGGAAGGGTTCCAGTGGAAGAGTGCCTACGTTTCAAGCATAGTAACCTGAATTTGATCCCCAGAACCAATTAAAAAAAAAAAACACAGGCACAGTATCTGGCATGTGCTTGTAATCTAAGTGCTGAGGTAGAGGGGTCGCTGGTTGGCCAGCCTAGCAGAATAGGTGAGTTCTAGGCCATGGGGAGATGCTGTTTCACCTTTAATCCCAGCACTCGGGAGGCAGAGGCAGGTGGGTTGCTGTGAGTTTGAAGCCAGCCTGGTCTACAAAGCAAGTCCAAGACAGCCAAGGCTACACAGGGAAACCCTGTCTTGACCCCCCCACCCCCACCCCCACGCCCGCCACTGAAAAAACAAAAACAAACAAACAAACAAAAACCATTGTGGTTGGATCTGGGGAATGATGGTCAAAGTGTCTTCTGGCCTCCACATTTACATGTTTACACACACACACACACACACACACACACACACACACACACACACGCAGAAGAAAAGCTAATTTAACTGTCTCCCTAAGGTTCAGGGAAGAGGAGGTGAAAAAAACGTAAGAGCCCAGAGGACATTCTGTCTTCTGCACATGACATGGCTATAACACTGTGAACTCAGAGCAGTTTTGGTTATCTGCACAAAATCAAACAAGCCACGGTGATTGCATGGATGGCCTTGGTCTCTGGTAGAATCCCCATGCTCAAGTGGATGAGACATTCATATGTGAGCACCACCAACTGGACTTCATCAGGTTATTAGGGAAAAAAAAAAAGATGAAGATGGGAGGAGGCGCATATTGAGTAGGAGGGGATGGGGCTGGACAGGCTCGTACTTCATTACATACATATATGAACAAAGAACAAAGAAAAAAACTTTAAAAATGATTTGAAGCCTCACCTCTATGCTGTGGTATAACCTCTAAATGGCAAACAATAACTGACAAAGGGGGTGGGGGACCAGACAGAGGGGGTGCTTGAATACCATAGTGACAAGTGACTGTTTCCAGCCACGACATCTGCGTGTCACACAGTAAACCCCATCCACTTTCATTCTGAAGAGGGATCGCTGAATAACCACCAGGTCCTCAGGTCCTTTAAAGTCTGTTTTTAAACGTAAAGGTCTGACATTTCAAAGAGTGAGCATTATGGTTTGCATCCCATGGCCCTGATGTGTTTGGGAGGCAGCTGCAATTCCAGATATGTCAGCAGGGAAGGGATGTCTTTCTAGGCAAAGGTTCCTCGTTCCCTTGCTGGTCCCTGAACCCACTCTGTCCTGAAGGGGGCTCAGGAAGATGGGCCCGCATTCTGTTCTGCAGCAGAACCTTTGCTCGGTCCCTAGAAAAATGTGGCATCATGGGAGGCTGGTTTATTCCCACCTGGGAACTGCTCGTACTAGACCCAGCAAGGTGGTGGAAGCCATAGCTCTTTCAAGGCAAATTTTCTTGTCAGATGCCCCACCGTGAGATTTCAAAAGGATGTTAGCTTTAAAGGTTTAATTTCAGGGCTGAGGAAATTGCACAGCTGGCAAAATGCTCGCTGGGTAGGAATGAAGATCTGAGCTCCACCCTGAGAAACCGCATAAAGATCCAGGTGTGGCGGTGCCCATCTGTAATCCGGCACCGGGGAGATGGATACAGGTGGATCCCTGGGGCTTGCGGAGCAGCCAGCCGGTCTAGCTGAATCAGTGAACCTGTAAGTCAGTGATTGACTCCGCCTCAAAACTTAAGGTAAAAAGGTCTGGGAGCCAGCTCACTATGTGAACTCCTTGCTGTGTAAGCAAAGGCACCGGGCTTGGATGTACAGGATCCACAGAAAAAGCCAGCTATAACTCCGGCAGATACCGAGAGCTCCCTTGGCCAGCCAGTCTAGCCAAAACGGCAAGCTCCAGTTCAGAGAGACTTCACCTCAAAAAGCAAGGTGAAGACCGATAGAAGACACTTAACATCAACCTCTAGCCTCCATATGCACACACCATAAGCATGTGTACCTGCACACACACACACACAGACACACACACACACACACACACACACACACACATACACACACCATAAGATTTAATACAGTGTGGTACAACCTACCTTTACCTATAAGGCTTCTGTGCTGCGTCTCTAAGAAACACACAGATTGCAGAGCTATAACGGTGCAGAAATATGGCAGCCTGTTATCTTGATAATAAAAACACCTGACATTTATTGAGCACTTACCGACTATTGAATTTCTTCCATGAGGTATCAGCTGTAGCCAGTCCAGAAATCTGAGCTCATGCCAGGGAGGACAACAGAGAAAGTAAACGAGAGAGGACCACATACAAATATGTGGAAACAAGATGAGCTTCCCGGGGGATTAAGTACAGCCTCCCTGCCCACACAACACCATACACACACACACACACACACACACACACACACACACACACACACAATACTAGGAACAACAGGCAGCTACTGTCCCTTCCAGTTTTTCCTGTATTCAACCCTCCGGTGACACTCAGGGAACTGTGATCTTTGTAACATTTGCTGGGTTCTCCCTGTGATAGCCTGACCTACCTGTCTCGCTCTCAGGACATGGTACTCATTTAATGACCTTATTCTCTGCTCCCCTAAGTGTGTTATCTTTTTCCCCTTTTATTTTGATACCAAAGCTCCAAAAGGAAAAAATGTGGCACAGCATCTCCCTGCCAAAACTTAAAGCCAATGAATGGGAGTCATCTTCAATGCCTCCTGTAAGATGCTCAATCAATATATGAACGAATGGTAGACTGTGCAATTTCATTATTTTGAAGTGAAAAAAACAAAACAAAACAAAACACATTACTCTGCTTTTCCACAGGTTCCAAAGCCCTACCTACATAAGATTATATGGTAAGGAGATGTAAAATTAGGGCTGAAGAGATAGTTCAACTGATAGTCCTTGCTGTGCGAGCCTGAGAACTTGTCTGATGCCCAGAGCGCAGATGGATAAGCATCTGTAATCCCAGTGTCCCCTACCAGGAGGTGGGAAGCTGAGACAGAAGACTCCCCGGAAACTCGTGGACCAGTTAGCCCGACCTATACAGCAGCAAGCAGCAGAAGACCCTGCCTCCGACAAGATGGGAGGGCATGAACTGACTACTTACTGTTGTCCTCTGCCCTCCACACACATGCTCTGGCACGCACATGTCCGCATCTACACACAAGAACATGCATATACGCTCCCACATTCACCCATCTCAGACAAATGAATACACGAGGCCCGGGGAGACAACTCAGATACTCCGCAGGCAAGCATGAAAAGCTGAGTTTAATCTTCGGGAACCATGTTAAAACTAAACAAACATGAACAGGAGTCGTGGTGAGTATTTATAATTGCAGCACTGGGGAGGTAGACGTAGAGGGATTGCTGGGGCTTCTTCAGCACCCAGCCTGGATGAATCGATGAGTTAAAGGCCAGTGAGAAACGCCATCTCCAAAAAAATCCAAAGTAGAGACTTAAAGGGGCCTGAGTTTGACCTCTGGCTTCTGCACCCACGCAAACACTCACACATGTACACGACGTGTGCACACTCGAGTTTAAGTTA
The DNA here is from genome assembly GCF_964271855.1 of Acomys minous. Classification (NCBI taxonomy): domain Eukaryota; kingdom Metazoa; phylum Chordata; class Mammalia; order Rodentia; family Muridae; genus Acomys; species Acomys minous. The sequence goes on from NC_140498.1 coordinate 76,446,373, forward strand.
AGCACTGATATATTAAAGGATTCATTTGTCTGTAAGCCTAGCACTTGAGAGAGGCTGACACAGGAAGAAAAGATGTCTCCCAGTGTCTCCCAGAGCATCATATGTTGCAAACATTGGTCCCCAGCAGGCAGCTGTGGACATCTAGTGGTGGTGGTGGGGGGCCCTGGCTGGCAGAGGTGGGTATAGGAGTGCTTTTGAGGTTTATAGATAAGCAAGCCCCACTTCCAGGCTGGTCTCTCTGCTTCTTCCTGTCTGCTGCCATGATGTGCCAGCTACCAGAAGTTTCCACTACTAAAAGCCACTCCACAATCGTGCTTTCTTCCATATTGGATTGGATACTCCGGATCACGAGCCAAAATGAATCTTTCTCTTCTAAGTTGTCTCTGTCACGTGCGTAGACGAGGTGACAGGACGATTGCCTCTTTTTAAAAAAAAAAAAAGTTCTTTTTCTGTTTGTGCATTTACTTTACATTTGCTTTGAGACCATGTATCACGTATCCCAAGCTTGCTTCAAACTCTCTACGTAGCTGAGGCTGACCTCGAACCTCTGATGCTCTTCCCTCCATCACCCGAGCGCCGAGCTTACAGGAGTGCTTCTCTGTGTGTAGTGTGTACAGCTCTTCGAGTGAGACCCAGGTCTTCCTCATACCGTAAGCAAGCACTCTCCCAACTGAGCCACGACTCCCCCAGCCCTGGTGGTGCACCGTTATTAAGCCAATTTTTCCCTCAGGCCATCTTGACTCCCTGTGGTTTGGCAGAGAGCCTGTGTGTATGCATGACCTCTATATAATTACTTCCAAATGCAAGCGTGTTTCCAAGGGGGACTCCTACCCTTGGGTCCTCTCCAGCCTGAGCATCTAGACCACTGATGCTCTCAGAACGTTGGGTGATAAGGTCAAGGACCAGGCTCCCATCCCACTGACGATTCTGATGGAGGACACATGTTCCAAACGGAGAACAGCAGCAGTGTCAGGGATGAGCTTGCTCCTCGTTCAACAGTTTCCCACTTGGCCAAAAGACTGAACTATTTGGCTCGTACATTATAAGCTAGCTATAATACACTTTATCATACCTGCAGTGAGCTCGATACGTAGACTTGATGGTAGTAGAGTCTGCTGTTTTGCAGCTTTAGAAGCTATTTGCAAGATGAGTAACAAATTTTACAGCATTTTCTTCCTTGCACTTCAGAATCAAGACCTACTGCTTTTGTTCTGTTTTGTTTTGTTTTGTGATTGGGAGTTTCATAGGTGTCTTGGGTTGGCCTTGAACTCAAGAGACCTCAAGTTTCTACGTTGATATAAAATGTCTGTCGTGGGCTCATGTCTTTAATACTTAGTCCCTGGCTTTTTTTGGAGGATGTTGAAGAAGGGTCTTAGAAAAAAGGTGGAGTCTGCTGGTGGCAACTTGATCTTCCCTTTTTAAATGTTTCAATTATTTACCTAGATACTTCGGATCAAACCCAGAACCTTGCAATTGATCTACCACTGAACTGCATCTCCAGATCTTGGGTTTTTGGTGTTTTGTTGTTGTTTGTTTGTTTGTTTGTTTTTAAAAGAGTCTCACTATCTAACCCAGGTTGGGTTCCACCCCCCAAGTGCATTATAGGTGTGTGACATTATATTTGGCTCTAATTGAGCCATCTTAGGGGCTGAGCTAAGATCAGGTGTCTCAGGCAACTGTGACATAAGCCTTACTAATCCAAGAGACATGTACATCAAAGGCAGAGTGACCCAGAGCCACCTTCTCCATCCTTTTTACCCACCCCAACCAGCTGCTCTTACCTGCGTCCTATCCAGACGCTCTTCTGCTCCTTACCTCCAGTTTCCTTCCACATTTATCTACTTTCTCGGTTCTACCTGGTAGATTCTCTCCCCTCTCCACCAACTCCCCACCCCCCACCCCCACCCAGCTCAGTGAACCCTTTTTCCCTTCAAAATGGAATCTCTACACGCAGTTTTTTTTTAACAGTCATCTTTTCATTACTGTCAAGAAATACCCCAAACCGCTAACTTTCTAAAGAGGCTTATTTTGCCCAGGTTTGGAAAGTCAAGTCCACAGAACTGACACCCACTTACTTTCAGATGGAGCAGTCCCGAGACAGTTCATGAGAGTCATCAAGCGTGTGTGTGACTGCCTGGCCCTCTTCTTACAAAGCCACGGGGGGGGGGGGGGGGGCAGGGGTTTCAATCTTCACAGCTCCGCCCTAATGCCCCATCTTAACATAAGCACTTTCCAAAGCGCCACCAATTTTCCACCCTCTTAATACCATTTACCTGTGACTCAGAGACTTAAATTCCAGGATGAGTTCCAGGAGACAATCCTATTTAAGTTGTAGTACTAGTGCGGGTCCTCTGAGTATTCTCACAGCCTCTGTGGCAGCTAACCTTTTAGGCGTGCCTTCTTCTCCTTCCCTTCTTACCACTCCTCCAAGAGAGCAGGCAGCAGCTGGCCAGCATGATTGGATTATAACAGACATAGACAGCTGGTACGCCACACGTTGCTGTATTAGCGACTTTTCACACTGCTCTGACGAAATGCCGGTCAGATGCTGTATCACAGATAAGAGCTTTGTTTCAGTTCACAGTTCCCTATAGCCCAGTCCCCTGTGGCAGGGACAGCACGTTGGCTGGCGTCGGTCGGCCCGTGGTGGAGGGAATTTTGAGCTAGTTTCTCAACGGAGCCAACCAGGACTCAGAGAACAAGATTGGAACCAAAGATAGGATGTCTTTTGAGGCCTGCCCCTGGTGGCCTACGACAAACCAGCTAGACTCCATATTTTCAGAGTTCCACGGCCTCTCAGAATTGAATGAGCATCGGAGAACCAAGTGCTCAGAAACAAGAAGCCCCGTGGGAGATATTTCGCAATCAAACCATAGCAATGGCTAACCCGTAGGTTGCTTAGTCTCATCTCACAAAGCCTGTGGGAGATATTTCACAACGGCACCATAGCAATGGTTAACCCCCAGTTGCTTCTGATCTCACAAAGAGGTCTGTTTGTGCAGCACTTCCTTTTGAATTGAGACATTCCCTCCTGAAGGGAAGAAGGTTAACAAGGTTGGAGAAGTAAAGGAAACATACTCATCCCAGGAAGCTTCTGAAACTTACATGTTTTAGAAGCACGCACACACACCCCCATACCCACACACACCCACACACCACCAGTGTTATATGAGCAATAACAAAGGCTGAGGAAAAACTCTTTGGTGGAGCTGCCTACAAGCATGGCACAGAGCTCCAAGGATGTGGCTTTTGTGGACTGTCAGTCACGATGGGGTGGGAGTTTTGGTGGTGCAGCTGTCCTTGAGTCTTGCTGTCCAAAATAACTCTGGTGAAACTCACTAGTTCACGGTGGAACCATTTCTTTGGACTTTCCGTCAGTACTTGTCTGAGATGAGCAGACATTTTTTCATGTCACACCCCCCCCCCCCCCCCCCGCCCAAGGAAAACCCCACAACAAGATCAGAAACAGAACGCATGCCAAATTTGGATGGAATCGCAACATCTAAGTGCAGAGATGTCCTAACCCCACTCAACCAGGTGTGGCTGAGTCTAGGTATGGCTGACTCAGGGCAGCACCTGTAGGCTGACATGCTTCCCAGCCCCACTCAGGCCTTCTTATCAGGGTTCTATGGGATTTGAAATCTTCCTCCAAGTTGCCTTGGAAATCACCACCCAGACCGTCCCAAGCAGAGGCTCTCGTCTCAACACACTAGCCCTACAGAGTGCCTCGTCCTTTGCAACTTTCACACTGTTTTAGACCAATTGCATACATCCTCTCACACAGTCACGCCAGCTGCTGGAGGCAAACATGATTGTGATGGTTACGCGACATGATTAGCACAGCAACAGGGTCCCAGGGAGTGGGGCAAGTTGGGAATTCACATCCAAACCTGCTCAATATAAAACTCATGCATATACGAGCGTCCTTCCTGAAGACACACAGCAAGGTCTGCCGAGCTCTTGGAACTGGCAGAGAAGAGCGAGCTACTTCCCCTAATGAGGATGAGCTAAGGGGAAACTGTCTCCCCTGCCCTCCCCACCACAGCCCCTTACAGAGAACCTGTTGCTCCTGATTTTAAAACAACAGTTCCTATAGCAACATCTTGGCAACCTCTCTTATGTTTCACGATGCTAACAAGGTTGGCTCAGAGACCAAATAGGTTTGGTTGTTGTTGTTGTTGTTGTTGTTGTTGTTGTTGTTGTTGTTTTTAACTTACAGAGGGATCATCGGCATGACCAGGTGACCAGAACCTCACTTTTTAAATATCCTAATGAAACCCTAGCAAAAGTTGAAGATTAACTAGATGCTTGTGTCCTCCTGACCAGACAGAAGGAGTGAAAAGGGAAATGCCACCCTCCAGAAGTCCAGAATATTCTTTGTTTGTGTTTTTTTTTCTAAGACTTTAAAAAAATATTTTTGTCAAGCATACTTTTATGTGTATCTGTGTACCTGTGGTAGCAAGGAAAGGATGCTGGATTCCCTGGAGCTGGAGTTACAGTGGTTGTGAACCATTGGGCATAGGTGTGGGGAACTGAACCCAGGTCCTCTAGAAGAAGAAGAAAAGATGGATCATCTTTTCATCACTTTTTTTCCTAACATATGTGTGCATATGGGTATGTATAAGTGTGTTCCTGTACGTGCTGGTGTTTGTAGAAGCCACAGGACAACCTCCCCAGGAACACTTTCAACACTAATTTGTGGCACATAGGGCATCTTTCACTGGCCTGGAGCTCACTAAGTAGGCTAGGCTAGCCTTCTAGCAAGCCCCTGGGATCTTCCCATTTCTACCTACCCAGTGCTGGGATTACAAGAGGCAGCTATGTTTTTCCGATGTGTGTGTCTTCTGTGGATTGAACTCAGGTCCTATAGCCTCTGCCTCCTGAGTGCTGGGATTAAAGGTATGCACCACCTCCGCCAGGCAGGCTATGTTTTTCAATGTGTGCTCGTGGATTGAACTCAGGTCCTATAGGCTCACAAGGCAAATAATTTACTAACTGAGCCATCTCCTCAGTGTCCAGAACACTGTTTTGAATCTAAAACATGAGACATCATAGCTGGCGTTTACTACTTTGTGGGTTCCTTTTTCTCTCTTCCACCCTTCTCTACCCTTGTTAACCCCCCATCACTAGATAGGAGATTTAAAAAAGGGTAGAGTGGAAGGGAGGAAATTATCATTTGACTACTTCCGGCTGATTAAGGGCAGGCATCGAGGGGTTCCTTGGGGCAAGTTTGATCTTTGCCACCAGGGTATCTAATTTCTCCTTCTCATTCCTTTGCTCGGAACTACTTGACAAATAGTAACCAACATCACCCAACCACCAACCAGCCAATAATAGCCACTCCGCCTCTCAGGGGCCTAGCATGCATAGAGCCTCTGAAAAGTTCCCAGAATTCCAAATGCCACACACCAACAGAAACTATCTGCAGCTGGGAAAGCCACGGCATGCCCCTGCTAGAGCATGAGGCAAATCATAGTCAGCTGCTGTGATCAGCCCCATATCCCCACACCTGGGATTAAAACAAAACAAAACAAAACAAAAAGCATTCCCATAACGTCTCTGTGGGGTTTTTTCGTCTTTTAAGAAACCAAAATTACGACATTCTCACTACAATACCCGGTGTTTAGAATGTGAATTCTGGGACTAGAGAGATGGCTCAGCAGTTAATTTGGAGTTAGTTCAAAGTGTTTGCAAGAGAAAGTGCCAAACTTTTGAGATGCGGTTGTTGAACACTAACATTCCATGTCCTCTGTTTCCCCGGCAGGGCCACCTCTCACCACCCCCTATCCCTTGTATCGTCTCTCTGGCGGCGATAAAATACTTCAAGGAGAAAACAATTTATGGGAAAAGGGGGTCGATTTTAGCTTCACAGTTCCAGGCCACGGTCCATCACTGAGATGAAACCAAGACAAAAAAAAAAAAAAAAAAAAAAAAAAAAAACTTGAAGCAACTAGTCACATCTATTGCCAAGAACAGAAAAAAAAAACGATTTATTTTTATTTTATTTGTCATGAGTGTTTTACCTGCAACTCTATAGGTGTACTGCCTGCGTACCTGGTGGGGATGGAGATCAGAGGCAAGTTTCCAGCCTCCTGAAACTGGAGTTACAGGGGGTTGTAAGCTGCCACATGTGTGCTGGGAGTGGAACCCAGGTCCCCCGGGCTTGTACCCACTGAGCCATCTGAGAGCAGAGAGAAATGGGTGGTGCTCATCTACCTTTCTCTAGTTGTGGATGGTCCAGGACTCCAAATCTAGGGTTGATGCCACCCACTCCTGGACTGAGTCTTTGTCATATCAATTAGCATTAATTTCCCACAGACATGGCCATAGGCCAACCCAACAGAGACAATCCCTCATTGAGACCCTCTTCCGGAATGATTCTAGGTCGAGTCAAGTTCACAGTTAAAAGTTACCCATCACACCCCCAATTGTCACCCTCTTTCCTCTTGCCTATCCCTTCCTTCTTTTCCTTCTTCACTGCGTCTCTTCCTCTGTCCCATAATGCAATGCTCCACCCTTATTCTCCCACCTCTGCTCATGCCACCAAGCCTAGGATATGGTCACATAACAAACAGTGTGTACTTATCCTTCACCTTGGTTCCTAGCGTTGAATCTCATAAGTGACAGGAGTAAGAAACGCGTTTTTGTTATTCAGTATAAATCTCTTTGCAATCAGACCAGAGCTTCTGCTAATGAGTCGACCCTCGGGGAAAGGCAGCCAATCTACAGAGGGACTAGCTATGTTACTAAAGATAGTTGCAAATCTCAGTCTTGGACCCAACCCCCAAGAAGTAGACAGTCTAGAGGCTGAGTTTGTCACTGTGACTTAATCTACAACGTCTACGTAATGGGACCCTGATAAAACTCCAAATAAAGGAGAGTCTCAGAGAGAATACAAGGAGTGCAATAAAGTGCTGGGAGAGTGGTAGCTTCCAGGTATGGAAATTGCATCTCTTTCCAGTATCTTACCCTACGCCCCTCCTCACCTGTCTGTTTATATGCATCTATTTTAGCCTCCTTTATAAAAAACCAGCAAACCTGTCATCGTGTCAGGTGTTTTCCTGAGTCCCGCGTCAGCCCTTATCGCAAATTACTCAATCTGAGCTGGGATTACGGATGCTTTTAATGTATAGCCAATTGGAACAGAAGTGTGAGTGTCCCAGGTCCCCGCCCATGACCAGGGAAAGGTTCGGCTGAAGCGCGCAGAGGCTGGTCACATGGTGGCGGATGCAGAAACACCGTGTCTGACCGTGAGTCAGGCTTGTGGCACTAAAGCCCTTCACCTATTAAGTAGTTTAGCTTGAGAACTGAATTAAATTAACACGTTGATCTCAGAAGCTAAGCAGGGTACAAGCCTGGTGAGTACTTGTATGGGGGAGCAGAAGTAAATCATACGATGCCCAGTTAGTGTCGAGAGAGTTGGAAGTTGTTGCTACATATTTGGAGGGCTGGAAATATAGCGCAGTTGCTAGGATGTTCACTTTGGAATGTGCAATGTCCCTTCACGGGCTCATGATCAAATATGTAGTCCTACGGTGGTGGTTTAGGGACACGATGGAACATTTGACCTGAGTCTCTGGGTTTCAGGGTGTGTCTTTGACGTGATGCGCAATCCTACTTCCAGCCTGCGAGATCTCTGCTTTCTGGTCCACTATGATGTGACCAGCCACCGCAAAGCTCTAGACAACACGGACCAAGCTGCCTCCGCCACCTTGCTTCTCCATTGACTGTGTCCTCTTAACTGTGAGCCAAAAATCAACCTGCCTTTCTGTAAGTTACTTCTATGAGATATTTTGTCAGAGCAGCAAATAATTAATACACCTGGCCTACCTACAGCCCCTCAGCTGCATCTCTAGCACCAGAGAGAGGGGAGAAAATGAAATAAACACATTTTTTGGTGTATCTAATAAATTATTCTATTTTTTTAATTTGCAAATTGACCATATAATGAATTACCTGACGGCATATTTGTGGGAAATTGGCCAAAACCCAAAATTAAAGCCCCAATTTTTTTTTATATCCAATTCATTTTCTTTTAAGTAACACTTCTTCACTCTTGGTTATAAACAATCAGCATGTCTGTGTTACTATGGCTAACTCTGGTTTTTGTTTTGTTTTGTTGTTTTGTTTGTTTTGTTTTGTTTTGTTTTCCTCTATGTTTTAGTAAGTTTACTTTGCAGAAACGCACTTTTCCCAATTTTTTTCAAACTTGCTTTTTTTTTTAAAAAAAATGCAGTCTGTTTACAATGTTAATGGCTTCATTTTAATTTGCTCGTATTCTTGTTAATAATAAAATCTATTTAATGTGAGTTAAAACTAAAAGCCTGTCAGGGTAATTCACAAACACTGAAAAACCCCTGCAGCAATTCTACGAGGATTCCCTCGTAATATTCTTATGGACTTTCAGTGGATAGATTAACCAGGCCTTGGCAACAACAGAAATAGCAAACAAATTAAAATTGGGCTCTTGGTGACAATCGGGGAGAACGAGTGCTAGTCGCCTTCAGCATGATGCTGGGAGACTGGATCCGGCTGCATGGGCACCTCCTGCAGCAGCCGATCGAAAAGGCATCTTAGGAATCACTGGAGATGAGTGGGGATGACCTCATCTTATCCGTCCTCCTCTCCGGAACGCGCAGGAGAACACGGGTCGGACCAAAACTGATACAGCTCAGCTCGGCACTCATCGGGCAGCCATTTGTACCAGAGAGCAAATTTTCATGCGAGTAATATCATTTACACCGAATGTACATTTTATTAAAATTCTGGCCTTGGAGACATCTGGAAAAAAAAAATCCATTCTCAGACCTTTGAGACTCTGGCAATGTCTAAGTGATCCCCGGTTTCCACGGTGGATTACAACTTCAAGAGCAGTGCCCACTGCTGCAAAGATTAAATCCCCTTCAGGTTTAATCTCTTTGAGAATTCAGTTTATATGAAAAGAAAAGCGCTTTGCTATGTATTTATACATTAAAAAGCAGGTCTTACCACGGGGCTTTGATACGGATCCTGTTTAATCTTTACAGAAATCTTTGGCGGGCCGAATTCATGTTGCTACTCAAAGCTGAAGCTCTCGAAGCCCAGAGAGACTAGGTGTCGCTTCTAAGTTCACACAGCTCGTGAGATGTAGATGGGCATTCAGTTCAAATCTCCTCCGGGCTTGTATGTTTTTTGTTTGTTTGTTTGTTTGTTTTCATTTTTTATTAATTTATTCTTGTTACATCTCAATGGTTATCCCATCCCTTGTATCCTCCCATTCTTCCCTCCCTCCCATTTTCCCCTTATTCCCCTCCCCTATGACTGTTCCTGAGGGGGATTTCCTCCCCCTATATATGCTCATAGGCTTATATGTTAAAGGAACAAAGCAACAGATATTGCTTGTCGTGCAGAGACCCTCTCAGTCAGATGGTGTGTGTGTGTGTGTGTGTGTGTGTGTGTGTGTGTGTGTGTGTGTGTACAACCTTGGGAGGTCATTCCTCAGGGGACAGTTTACCTTGTCTCTTTTAGACAGGGTCTCTCATTAGCCTAAAATTTACCACGCAGGCTAAGCAGACAGGCCAGGAATCTTCCAGAACCCGAGGAATCTTCCTGTTTCCGCTTCCCAGGTGCAGGAATTGCAGAACTGCAGGAGTACACTTCGTCTTAGATGGTGCGAGGGATAGAACCCAGAGCTCCCAGGCTTGCTAGGCAAGCACACGATCAACGGAGCTCCCTGTATAGCCCACAGAAGTTGCTTCTGCCATCCATTTTGGGTACAACCACTCAGAAGTAACTAATACAACACCCTAAGTGCCCAGTCCGGCCTGATGCCAGGCTTCGTTGTGCTGGAGCAAGACTGTGCTTATCTCTTTACATATGATCTAAATTGGTTTTGAAGCTAGAAAGACCAAATTGAGTGGGTAGCCACAGCAGCTTGAACAGCCTAGAGAACACGAAAACCCTTGTGATCCAGAGCTTTATAGGAAAGGCTGGCTAATTTCTGTACTGGAAGTAAAGTCAAGAATTACTCAGGCTGGGGCCGGGCATGGGAGTGCTTGCCCCATATCCTAGCTTCTTTTTAATGATAGGGTCACTCGGTTTGACCTGGAACCAACCTCTCAGGCACTGGGATTCCGAGCACATGCCGCTACGCCTAGCGTTTTGGCTCGTTTCAGACGCCGGTCTGGGTGTCAACGTTACACCTTCCTGCTTACACGCAAGGCAAGCGCTCTGCCTAATGCGCTGTTTCCCCTGGCCCCCATAGAACGTTCTTCTTATCTAAACCACAACTGAGACAGATTTCAGTGGACGGACAGAGGGAATAAGTATTATCAGATGTTTCCACCCCTTCATTCACCAGATGCTCTAGAGTAAGCTTTCTGCTTTCTGGGATGTACTGGCACTTTCTATGATCTGTCTTGGGCCTCTTTTAAAGCCAAAAAAAAAAAAAAAAAAGCCAAATGTCACCTTCTGGGAACTGTACAACATGTGGGGCTGTCATCCTGGTGACAGAGCACTCTCGGGAGCAGTACTGCTTCAAAAGGCATCAGACAGGTAATGACACTGTGAGTTATTTGTTGCCAGAATAGGGAATATTTTTGAGCAGCTTGTGACTGCATTGTGGCTACATCAAAGGATATTTTGGTCCCTAGACAAAGAAAGGAGCTTCCAAGACACAAAACTGGCTAGAGGTCCTTAGCATGTGGTGCTCTGAGCACTGCAGTCTTCTTTGTGACATCCTCGATGTCCCTGTGACAAGTTCGCTGTCCTCTCTGGTGCCTGGTTACCTTCTCTGTAAAATGAATAGGTCACACCGGATAACGAATGGAGTGTTGTGTGTTGAAAGCCTTTACAAACTGCCACTCCATGAGCATGGCCAATGCACAGACATATGATGCCAATTTAGGGGGAAATGCAGGCACCAAACCTGTGGGAAATTAACTGACAGAGCAGCAAGAGTCTGAGGTAGCTCCAGAAACAGTCTACTCAAACACACGAGGTAAGCTCTTAAAGCCAAACGGCTTTCTATTTGAATCCAACAGAAGTCAATTCGTTTAAATAATTTAATTTTCAGGAGCTGTGCGCTGGACCCCACTGGATAAAGCGCTTGCCATGCAAGCATGGGAGCCAATGTTTGGGTCTCCCATGTAAAATGTCGGAAGCACTTTGGCTGTCTATAACCCTAGTGTTCGAGAGTCAGGGTCCAAGGATACCCGGGCCAGCTGGCCAGCTGGATTAAGCAGTACTGGCGAGCTTCTGGTCCAGTCAGGCAACCCTCTCCCAGGAAAGAACGTGGAACACAATCACAAAAGACATCTGACATCAGCCTCTGGCTTCCACATGGACAGACGCTAACAGGTGAACATGCATGTATACCACATGCATATACACATGAAGAGAATAGGTTTTTGATAAAACAGGTCTCGGCGGGGGCAGGCTGTATTAGCTCTTTTCCTTGTTGCTTTGGCAGTGCACCCAACAAAGGAACCTTAAGGAAAAAGAAGGATTTATTCTGGTGCACAGTTTGAAGGTAAAGTCATGTCAAGGACGATGTGGTAGTTGCATTAAATCTGCAATTGGGCAGCAGAGATGAATGCTGGTGCTCGGCTCACTTTCTCCCTCTAGCTGTCCCTCCAGCCCTCCGTCCCTGTGTCCCTTTCTTCCTCTCTCCCTCTCTCCTCCACCCTCCTTCTCAAGATTTATTTATTTATTTCATGTATATGAGTGCTGTGTCTTGCATGTGCACCAGCAGGCCAGAAGAGGGCATCAGATCACATTATAGATGGTTGTGAGCCACCAGGTGGTTGCTGGGAATTGAACTCAGGACCTCTGGAAGAATAGACAATGCTCTTAACTGCTGAGCCATCTCCCCAGACCCTCACTTTCTCTTTTATTATATAGTCGAATCCACAGCCTCAACTGAATGTGGTGCTGCCCATATTCAGGGTCGGCTTTCCCTGCTCAGTTAACGCTCTCTGGAAGCACCCTCATAGACAAGCCCAGAACTGTGTCCTCTAGGTGGGGATTAACTATCACAGTCCCTTTCATCTCTCCCCAGTCTTCTCTTTATTAACCCACTAGCCCCTTTCCTCATCCCAAATAGTCCCCTTTCTATGTCATATGTACATAAGTATCTACCTATATGTATGTAAATATATATCAACACATGAAAGAAAACATACAAGGTCTGTCTTTTCAACTGTGGTTTTTTTTTTTTTTTGATGAAATTATTATGCCAGATTATGTAATTTTTTTTCTACAGATAACATAATTCTAGCCTTATGCTATTCTCTGATTCGCCTCTCTGGTCAGGCACGAACTCAGCAACAAGTGGGGTAAATACATTAGTTCAATCCTTTCAAAGAAACTGTAAGGCTGCCTTTCCCACTGAAGACAAATTTCAGCCTGTAGAACCTCCAGGCAAGCATGAGAACAAAGCAGAAACCTATTTTATTATGAAGTTGAACGACAGTGGCTCATTTATTACAGTGATCAATAATCTCAGAATAGAGAAAGAAATTCCATATTGGAGTAGCGTGAACTCTATATGAAGGTTGGATCACGGGTTGCTCCAAGCACAAGGGTGTATTGCAGATAGGGAAGGAAAGGGCCAGTCTCCAGGGCCTCCCCAGGAAGTGTTCAGATTTTAAAATATTTAAACTAATAGCGTGTCAGCCATAGGAACTTGAATAAGAGCAGGCTGAACGTCCTTTTTGATTTGACTAAATATTTTCCCCGTGCAAATCTTACAACTATGTAGAATTAATTCAGAGACACAGGGAGACAAAAAGAAAAAGACAAAGGACTCAGAGCATCTGTGTCTTTGTAAACAGGAAGAACAGAGCCTTTGTTTGGCAGTACTGGCTATTGGAACCAGAGCCATTGTGGATGCTACAAAAGTGCTTTACCACCCATCTTTAGCCCCTGTGCCTAACCGGAGGCTTCTACCACTGAATCATGTATGCCACTAACCTCTTACTGGGAGATTGTAGCAAGTGCTAATTGGCCAAGTCACACCTTTTGCACCTCACTGGGAGATTATAGGCAAGTGCTCCACCCTTGAGCAACACCTGCAGCCCCTCACTGAGGGATTCTAGGCAAGCACTGTACCATGGCTTTTTGTTGTTGCTGTTTTCTTTATGTACTTTATTTCTATTTAAATAATTTATTCAGATTATATCTTGATTGCCGTCCCCTCACTTGTATCTTCCCTTTCCTTCCTCCCTCCCTCCTTCACTCCATTCCCCTCCCCTAAGCCTGCGACAGAAGGAGACCTCCTTCCCACCACCTATAGGATCACAGCCTATCAGGGCTCATCTGGGTAGCCTGATTCTTCTTCCTCTGAGTGCCACCAGGCCTCCCCACCAGGGGGAAGTGGTCAAATAGGGGCATCAGAGTTCATGTCATTGTCCACTCTCCACACAGCTGTGGAGAATGTGATGTCTATTGGCTAGATCTGAATACGGGGGTCTAGGTTTACTGCATGCATTGTCCTTGGTTGATACAGCAGTTTTGTGTATGGTCCTGGGTCCAGATCTACCAGCTGTGATGGTCTTACTGCAGGGTTTCAGGACCCCACTACATTTCCCCATTCTCCTATACCTCTCTCACCTGGAGTCCCAATAGCAAGTCCCAGCATCTGTCCAAATCCCCCACTGAGTGACGACTCTCAGAGGACATCCATGGTGGGCTAGTGTCCAATTATTAGTGAGTATATACCATGTGTATCTTTCTGGGTCTGGGTTAACTCACTCAGGATGATCATTTCTAGCTCCATCCATTTGCCTGCAAATTTCAAGATTTCCTTGTTTTTTAATTAGCGTGAATTACTTCGTTAAGTAGAGTTCTGTAGAAAAACAGAACGGATGGAATATATATATTTGTTCATTATACATACATGTGTATATGTATGATACTTGTGTGTGTGTTAGAGGGGATTTATTAGATTGACTTATATACAATAGGGGCTAGGAAATCCAACAGTGCAACAGTGCCTGTCTGCATGCTGAAAAGCTGAGAACCCAATATATTCCCTAAAGTGGGTACCTCAGGAACTTCAGTCTTGTGCTGACAGCCTGGAGGACGCCTAGAGAGCCACACTACACATTGGAAGGCTGGCGAAGCTGGCTTCTAGTGTCAGTGAAGGGCAGCAGCAGAGGCAGCAGCAGAGTAGATGTCCTCACCTGCAGGGAGTGAAGACAAACAGGAAAAAGCATCATCTACTCCCTCAGTTTTCTTATATCTAGACAACCCTCCCGACCAGGCATTCTCAACCTGTGGGCCCAAATCCCTTTAGCCAACCCCTGTCTCCAAAAGTATTTAAATTGTGATTCTTAACAGTAACAAAATTGCAGTTATGATGAAGCAATAAAAGTAATTGTATGGTTGGGGGTCACCAGAACATGAGGAGCTGTATTAAAGGGTTGCAGTGTTAAGGACGTTGAGAACCATTGTTCTTGAACGGGGGCAGATGTCCGCCACTCGGTTACCTTTCTAGGGACCACTCTTAACAGATGTGTTCAGAAACATATCTCTTAGTTGATCCCAGACCCCGACAACCAAATTGACAACCAAAACCAAACATTCCAATAATTATTGCCTATTTACCCACTTCTTTTTAAAAAATGTTTTTAGGATTTTTTTTTAAATCACTGTGTGTATTTGTGTGTTCACATCTGTGAAGGTACATGAGTGTGTGTGGGTCAAAGTGCATGTATGTATGTATGTATACAGGCATCTAGAGGTGAGGGGAAAGCCTTGGGTGTTGCTCTTTAATTACTCTCTGACTTAAGTGTGTTTACTTGTCAGGGTTTTTTTTTTTTTGTAAATAATGTATTTTTATTTTTATGCACATTGGTGTTTTGCCTGCATGCATGTCTGTATGAGGATGTCAGATCCCTTGGACCTAGGGTTACAGACAGTTGTGCGCTGTCGTGTGGGTGTTGGGAACTGAATCTGGTTTCTCTGGAAGAACAAGTAGAGGTCTTAGCCAGTTAGCCATCTGTACAGTGTCTGCTTGTCTATTGTCTGATACAAGGTCTCTCGCTGCCCTAGAGATCACCTATTGGGCTGGTATGGGTGGACAGAGAACCCCAGGGAAACACCGGTGTCCACCTCTGCATTACTGGGGTTATAAATTGGTGCTTTTTGATATGGGTTCTAGGGAATCGAACTTGTGTCCTCACATTTGCATGACAAAAAATTTTATCAACTATGTCACTTCCCTGGGCCTCTGTTTGTTGCTACCTTCTAATTGAGCTATTCAGAAGTTTCAGAAGTATCTGGTCTTTTCATTCTTTGAATAGCGTCTTCTGAGTGCAAAAGTTTTCATTTCTGAGAAAGCACAATTCATCTTTTTTTTTTTCAATCTTTTAAGGATCGTGGTTTTGAAAGTATGTCTCACTCAGGATGACAAAGGGTTTTTTTCCTGTTTTTCTCCCAGAAGTTTTAGCTTGGTCTTAAGAGTTAGCTTCTGGGGTCTATTTCTGTATGTGTTACAAGATACAAGTTAGGACTCATTTTCCTGCTTATGGTAATCCAACTGTTGCAGCATTTGTTTAAAAGATTCTGAGTGCTGACAACATGGCCTGGAGGATAAAGGTGCTTTCCATTAACACTGCAGATGACCTGAGTTTGAACCCCAAGACTCATGTGATAAAAGGAGACATCTGAGCTGGGTGTGGTGGCTCATGTCTGTAATCCCAGCACTCCATGAGGCAGAAGCAGAGGAACTGCTGTGACTTTGAGACCAGCCTGGTTTACAAAGCAAGTCCAGGACAGCCAAGGCTACACAGAGAAACCCTGTCATGAACCACCCCCCACAAAATAAAAGGAGACAACAGATACCAACAGATGTCTGACCTCCACACACATTTGCTGGTATGTGTACCGCTACTAATGTGTATGTGTGTGACTGTGTGTGTGTGTGTGTGTGTGCATGTGTCCACACAATAAATAAATGTAAAATTTTAAGAGGGCAGATTGCATATTGTCATCCTTACATCTTTGTCAAAATCAATTGGCTGGTTGGGTATGGTGATTCACATCTGTAAAAACAGAACTTGAGGGACTGAGGCAAGAGGATTGCTACCAGTTTGGTTCCAGCCCAGATCACACAGTGAATTTTGAGTGAACTTGGCCTTAAGATGGAAAACCTGGTTCTAATAAATAAAAATTTAAAAAACACCAAAATACCTAGTCATGGTGATACATACATGTAATCCAGAATTCAAGAGGCAGAGGCAGAAATATGGCACACCTGGCTTACATACTGAATTCTGAAGTGACCAGGGTTACAGAGTGACACACTGCCCCCCAAAATAAAATAAAACAAAATCAGAGTCTATAATTTGATCCTCTAAGTAATCTAGCTCGTTGGCAAAGGACCTGTCTAGAATCCCCCAGTAAGGAGCTGGAGATGTACTTCAGGTAGAGCACATGCCTAGAATCCCCCAGTGAGGGGCTGGGGGTGTGGCTCAGTGGTAGAGCACCTGCCTAGAATCCCTCAGTGAGGGGCTGGAGTGTGGCTCAGTGGTAGAGCACCTGCCTAGAATCCCCCAGTGAGGGGCTGGAGTGTGGCTCAGCGGTGGAGCACCTGCCTAGAATCCCCCAGTGAGGGGCTGGGGTGTGGCTCAGTGGTAGAGCACCTGCCTAGAATCCCCCAGTGACGGCCTGGGGTATGGCTCAGTGGTAGAGCCCCTGCCTAGAATCCCCCAGTGAGGGGCTGGGGGCGTGTCTCAGTGGTAGAGCACTTTCCCAGCATATCTGAGGTCCTGGGTTTATTCCCATTATAATCACAACAATCCTGTAAGCAAACTGGAAGTTTTTCTTGTTCAACTCCCAAAGGTTTCTTCTTCCAGCAAGCTCTTACTTGATTATTGCTTACAAATTTCAAACATATAAACAATTAAATAGACTAACAAAATGAAACCTCCATCTCACCCAGCTGAGCATGGATCTCTCTCATACACTCGCAGAAGACTACCCTAGAGCCACTTGCTTTGTTTTCAGAGGAAGAATCTCTCACTGAACCTAGAGCTCAACAAGTAGTCTATGCTGGCTGCCACGGAGCCTCAGGGATTTACCTTTCTCTCCCTCCCCTAGGCTAGAATTATGAGTGTACACAACTGCAAGCGGGTTTTTAATGCCAGCTCTGGGGACAGAACTCAGGCCCTCATGCTTGCACAGAAAACATGTTACCAAGTAAGCCACCTCCCCAGCCCCAGATGCATTTTTCAAGTGATGTAGTTTAACTGAATCTGTCAGGTTCACCCACTTGGGCATTGCTGTAAAGAAGCCTACAGAAATCCTCATTTGCAAAAAGATAGCGCCTTGGCTCTCGTGTACATATAAAATGAACATGTGTCAAAGATCTTATTTAATTTATTCATTAATGACATGTTAAGATTTGTTCAAAGAATATCTGAAGAGCTGGGTATTTAAAGATCAGTTTTCAAAGAAAATTAGGATGAGACTTTTTTTTTTTTAGCTAGATTAAAAAAAAAAAACTTAACCGCTGGACTCAGTGAGTCACGCCTGTAATCCCAGCACTCTGGGAGGCAGAAGCAGGCAGATCTCTTTGATTTGGAGGCCAGCCTGGTCTACAAAACGAGACTGGACAGCCAAGGCTACACAGAGAAACCCTGTCTTGAAAACAAAACAAAACAAAACAAAAACACCAACAACAACAAAACCTTAGTTTTTGAGGGAATCAAACCATCATTTTGTGGTTATCTGTTTTTATCAGACAGAAGTTATTTGCATCCCTATTGGGAAAAACCTGCATCTTCATAATTGTTGTGGTGAGACTTTGAAGTGTCCCCCGCAAGTTCATGTGTTTAAATACTTGGCCCCCAGCTGGTGGCGCTGTCCTGGAAGAGTGTGGGAACTTTAGGACAGTGGTTTTTAACCTTCCTAATGCTGCCACTCTACAGTACAGTTCTCCAAGTGGTGCTGACCCCCAACCATAAAAGTGTTGTGTTAATACTTCATAACTGTAATTTCGCCACTGTTACAAATCTTAATACAAACATCTGATACACAGCCGCTGCAAGAGGGTCAGCTGACCAACAAAGGGGTTGTGACCCCCGGGGCTGAGAACCACTGCTTTAGGAGGTTGATAGCAGAGGGCCTTGAGGTTTTGTGTCCTGACCCTACCTCCTGTCCACTCCGCCTTCTGACTAAAGATGCAGTGTGGCCAGCTTTATCAGTTCCCACTACTGTGACCCCCCCCCCCCCCACCGTGGTGTTCTAGCTCCCTTCTCACAGCATCAACAACAAATAAAACCTTCCTTCCTTAAGTTGTTTCAGTCATGCATTTTCTTTGCGGTAATAAAAAAAGCAACTAATACAGCACAATAGGAATTTCGAATGAACAATTACAAAGCACATTCCACGTATTGAATGGATCTGGGCCTCTACATGACACTGACAGTCTACGCTCCGAGATTTGTTGGCTTATTTCCAAGTTTGCATACTTTTTCTTAATGTGCAAAGGAAAAGTTCAACTTGGGATAGAGGAACATCATGTCATTATGTCCCTGGAAGCAAAAATAGTAAGGTTGTTCCTTGTGATTGATTAAAAGACAACCACTTCCTTTTGCCCCAACTACAAAGCAACTCTGGGTCAGAATCAAGATCAGAACACAGAAATTTCAACTCCCATAATTCTGCACACAATGTTTGAAGAGCCATTCAAAGGGGGAAAAAATGCTATTGGTTATTTAAGATGGTAGCAAGAGAGTCAGAATCAATAAAACAAAAATAGATATAAAATGCTAAGTAGCTTGTAAATAGCTATTCTACTTAATGTCCCTGTTGCTGTAATAAAACACCGTGACCAAAGAGCAACTCGGAAGGAAAAATCTTTTATTTGGGTCAAACTTCCCAGTCAAACCCTTCACCTGAGGAAATCAGGGCAGGAACAGGAGGTAGAAACAAAAGGGACGCCTACTTACTGGCTTACTAGCTCATGTCTAGATAGATTTTGTACATCGTTCAGACCTACCTGTGTAGGGGATGATGCAGCCCACAGTGGGAGGATAGGTCCTTCTACATCAACCATCTCATCGATTAAGATATTCCTTCACAGACATTGTCACAGGCCAATCTGCTCTGGGCAATTCCTGTTCAGATACTTTCAGAAGACTCTAGACTTTATGTGAAGCTAAGTAGGACAGCACACATCAGAGAAGCTACTTCAGGTGAGGTAGCAAGAGCAGGAGGGGCTCATAACTGCTAAGCCATCTTATATACATATCGTATTATATGTATATATGTATGTATTCAAAGAAGTCTTAAGTCTTATTAAAGGCAAGAGCAGAGAGCTGATGCAGGTACCTAGACCACCAGGTAAGTGAAGGGAAGCTTGCCTCTAAGATATCTGCCATGTTTTAAGTATGAAACACGGCCCACCCAGACCCTTGTATTTAAACACTTGATCCCAACCTTTAGAGTGGAAGGCGTAGCTGTCAGGTCTGGGTGGATCATGGAGTAGGGGGCGGTTGTGCCCTTGATTCCGCCTCAGAGCTCTCTCCTTCAGACCAGCTGCTTTTCAGGTTCCCCCATCAAGGACTTCTTGCCATAGCCTCCTTCCCTTTCTTGCAGCCTTCCCTTTCCTGCTGTGATGGGCAGAACCCTCCCAGCCATGATAAAATAAACCTTTCTCTCATTAAAGCTGCTTCTGTCAAATACTTGGCCGCCACAGCGAGGAGCAAAAGAATGAATACATTGTATGCTAGGGGTCTCAAAAAGTGACTTCAGTAGGATATTTACAAGAGATTTATTTTGGAGAACTGGGTCAAGTGGTAATAAAAAAAAAAAAGCAAAACTACAAAGTCCCACAACAGTTCATCTGAAAGCTGGATATCGTGAGTTACTGTTGATGTAGCCGGATCTGATTCAATGTCCTGAGAGTTGGGGGTGACTGATGGTGAACTGGAGTCCAAAGGCTAGAAAGCCCCAGGGCTTTGCTGGGGATGAAGAGAAGAAAGGAGCGGCGGTGGGGGGGGTGGGTGGGTGGGAAAGAAATTTAGAAAAAGAAGAAAGGAGGACAAAGCAGAGAACCTAGGATTCCACTAGTGGATTGACTCCTCAAAAAGCTAAAGATCTTAGGGTCCAATAGGTTCCCTAAGGCTCTGCCTCGGGACATTGCTACTTTGTGAAGTGATTCTACTACAGCTAAATCTTCATAGATATTTCATATCTGAACTGTACCATATACCCGTCCCGCTAACATAGAGGGGGAGGGGAGAAAACCCCATGGTTTTCTTAATTCCCCAAACACAGGGAAGATGACACCATCACGTTTTACAAAGACTACAGCAGCGTCTACACACACCTATCAGGACATTTAGAAAGCATAAAATATTTTTTAGGGAAGATGAAATATCTGTCCATATTATGACAAAAAAAAAAACCGAATGTGGAATATTATAGAGAAAGCGATTAATTCACACTTAAAACTAATTGCCTAACCCAGTGGGTCTTTAAATTATTCATTAGTGCTATTTAAAAATAATTGCAGTTTATGAGGACAACCCAATATGGATTTCTTTTAGGAATGAAAATGAAAAAAAATCTTTTTTTTTTTTTTTTTATAATTTACCAGTTGCTTACAGCTCTTAAAACTGGATCAGTTTTCAGACCAACTTAATATTGTCATATTCTCATTTCCCTCTTATTCAATCTAATCACCTTTAGCCTTTACCATATCAGTACTTCAGGAGTTTCCCTGAAATTGACTCTGCACTCATAAAGAGGGCTATGACAGTTTTAAATAAATATGAAAGATGAGGGGATGGGACAATAGCTTGATTGATAAAGTATTTGCCACTCAATGTAAGTTCAAGTATTGGAATCTATCTAAGAAGCCATATACAGTGGCATGTGCTTGTAATCTCCTCACTGGGGAGACAGAGACAGGTGGACCCCAAGATTCACTGGCTAGCCAGTTTAGCAAACGTGGTAAGTTCCCGATTCAGTATGAGACCCTGCCCCCACCCATAAGATGGAGAGCAATCAAGAAAGGACCTCTGGCTTCTAAACATACACATGCATCTATGTGCACTTAAATGCACATATATGTTCAGAGACGGGGGGGGGGGGGAGACAGAGAGACAGAGACAGAGAGACAGAGAGAGACAGAGAGACAGAGAGAGACAGAGAGACAGAGAGAGACAGAGAGACAGAGAGACAGAGAGAGACAGACAGCTGAGCAGCAGTATTCTTTTTTCCTGCTTCCTGTGAATGCAATGATCAATTGCCTCACACTCCTGCCGACATGTCTTACCTACCCTGATGGACTGTACTTCTTCAAACTGTGAGCAAAAAAACCAAAAAACAAAAAACAAACAAACAAACAAAAAAAACCTTTACTCCTTAAGTCACTTTTGCTAGTTATATTGTTGTAGCAAAAAAAGAAAAGTACCCAAGACTATAGAAGGACTTTCTTGGACCTACCAGTTCTTAAAATGAAAACATGGAGATGTATTCTTATTTATAAAAGCTTAGACACTGTAGCTGGGCAGAGTCTCAGCTATTCTAACCAAACTAATCCTGGCCATGTGGCCCATTACTTCTCTCTCCCTCAATTCCAGGACCTGTTCCTTCCTGTGTGACTCTGGTAAAATCTACCATCTGACTCTTCTCCCAACGACCCTCTCTCAGCCTAAAAGTTCTGCCTATTCACTCCTGCCTATCTATTGGCCATCAGATCTTTATTCAACCAGAGGGTTAGGGAGGTGTATGTTTATAAAACACTGAGGCAGGTGATGAGCCTTAATAATAGCCAGAATCTGGAAACAACCTAGATGTCCTTCAACTGAAGAATGGATAAAAACAAAACTAAACTAAAACTGTAATACATTTACACAGTGGAATACTGTTCAGCTGTTTAAAAAAAAATCTTGAAATTTGCAGGCAAATGGATGGAACTAGAAAAGATCATCCTGAGGTAACCCAGGCCCAGAAAGACACACATGGTATATACTCACGTATAAGTAGATATTAGCCCAACATAGATGTCCTCTGAGAGACTCCACCCAGCAGGGCATCAGGACAGATGCTGGGACTTGAAGCTGGACTCTGGGCAAAGCTCTAAGAGTTGGGGGGATGGAAGGTCCAGGAGGGAGCAGGAACTCCACAAGGAGACCATTAAGCCCTTCAGATCTGGACTCAGGGGGGTCTGTACAAACCGATGACCCAACCAAGTACAATACAAAGACCCTAGACCCCCTGTTAAGATGCATCCAATAGACAGCTCATTCTCCACTTTGCAGTTGGGGGGGGGAGCGGGAACTGCCTCTGACATGAACTCCAGTGCTCACGAATTGATCGCTGCCCCTTGGTGGGGTAGCCTTGCAGGCACACAGAGGAATCGGATGCAGGTTATCCTGGTGAGACCTGATAGGCTGAGGTCAGATGGTGGGGGAGGAGGGCCCCCCATCAGAGGTCTAGGGGAGGGGAATAGGGCAGAAGAAGGAGGAAGGGTGGAAACAGGAAGATAAGAGAGAGGAGATAACAATTGAGATATGATGTGAACAAATTATAATAAACAAATATATAGACAAACAATAACATTTTCCACAAAAAAATATAAAAATACCAAAGTCCTGACAGTATTCAGCTCTCTGCTTGCACAGAAATCAACATTTGAATAATACAAAGACAACGTCACACAGTGTACAAAAATGTTACCCCAACACAATACACATCCAGTATTTATAATTTCATTTAATTCTTGCCCAACACACCCATATAAATTATTACTATTATCACCCATGTTTTAAAAGAAAACATAGCTATAAGAACAAACTTAATGTGTTCAAAGACACAAGGGCACTGAACGATAAGGTGCTCATGGTCAATTTTACTAGACCCAAAGGCCATTTCCTTAGCAGCCACCCAGTGCAGACTCAAGATTTTAGTTGTTGATGGAAGAGACTACCATGATGTCACAGATGCTCAGGACATATTTGAGAAATGAATGATGTGGTGGGTGATTCAGCCAAAAGATAAAATGTTCGGCATTTTTTTATGTGGACTCATTTTAGTCTCATTTATTTTCCTCTAATGCTGAGAGTGTGAAAAGAAATCTCCTTTAGGTTAAGTTTGAGTTAACAGGTTTTTACATTAAAGGGGATAAGCTCCCAGGAGTTGCATACCCTCAACATGATTAAAAACAAATTTATGGGAAAAAATACCCTATTAGTTTTGCATTGCTAAGAATCAAATTACCTGACATAAACAACTTAAGGGAAAGAAATATATTTATTTTCACTCACACCAGAGGGGGCTACTCTGTGGTTTCTTGGCCTTGTATGTTTGGACAAAATATTGTGTCAGAAAAATGGGGTGAATGAGAGAAGCTCACCCCATAAGAAAGGAGAAGCAGAAAATAGGGCAGGATGTGGACCAGGTACCCCAACACCGTGGTTCTTCAGTAACCCACTTCTTCATACTAGGTCCTCTCTTCTGAACTTTTTAGAATCACCATCAGCTGGAGAGCAAGCTGCCAAGACATGAGCCAATGGGGGGTGGGGGGGGAACATTATATTCAAATCACATTTCACAGAGTAAACTTCATCTCCTGACTGGGGGGCAATCGAAGCATGTCAGAGATGTGAAGATGTTTTGTGAAATATAAACCAACATACAAGTGATCATTAATTATTAGTACTTTTCATACTTGTTTCCTCTTTTCAAGAATGGACTGTGTTAAGGGGTCTGGTGAGGAGGTTCAAGGGCTCTTGCTGCTCTTTCCAGAGGACCAGTGTTGAATCCACATCAGAGGACTTCCAGCTGCCCACAACTCTAACTTGAGTTGATAATGCCCTGTTCTGGCTTCTGTGGGCATTACATCCTTGCCCACTGCTGCTCCCCCACCTCCAACACAAAAAATAAATACAAATAATACAAATAAATCTTTAAAATAATTTACTATTCACAAAGTCTAAGTCAGCTGCTAAATTTCTTTTACTCTAAGACTAAGAGCGAATAGTTGATGAGTTTGTTTATAAGATCAAATCAGTAGGATGTTAAGCAATAAATTTATTTGACAAAGGTAAATATCACAGTGGAGAGGTCCAGGTTTTTTTTTAGCACTCTTCACCAAAGCAATAAATAAACAGAATTCTCCCAGAGCAAAGATGGAAATATAATTATTCAGTCTCTCCGTGTTAAATTCTCCCCCAAGAAATTGAAATATTGTTAGCAAGCACAGATTTAAATTTTGTGCTTCAATGAATTGGCAGATCTTGTTTATCGTTTTGATATCTCTGCATTCTACCACAGGGAAATCATGTAGACTCCCACAGTACATGAACGCAATACTGATAATTATGGAATTGGCTGCTTAGTTTGAAGATGATTTTTAAAAAAATCTCTTCTGATCTATTGGCTTTGGCGCCTGTAGGTGTGGCAGGGCTCTGTGTTCTCTTGGTTGGATTCAAACTCATGACCCTCCTGCTCCAACATCCTGAGTTCCGAGGTTGTGGGGACATATCACAGCGCCCTGTGTACGGCTATTCCTGCAATCTGAGATCTAATGCATGTTGAGTGTATTTGAAACTGTGCAACAAATCCAAAGCCAAACCATTCAACTCATTAAAAAAAAAAAAAAGAGCCAGGCATGGTTGGGCACGCTTTAATCCCAGCACTCAGGAGGCAGAGGCAGGTGGATCACTATGAGTTCGAGGCCAGCCTGGTCTACAAAGTGAGTCTACGACAGCCAAGAGAACACAGAGAAACCCTTCCTCGAAAAACCAAACAACAACAACAACAAAAAAAAAGAACAGTGCACACAATGTTTGCTTAAGATGTTTCAGTCTTTCTGGGATGGACTAGTGGACTAGCTCAGATGGTAAAGTGCTTGTTGGAGAAGCCTGAAGGCCTGAAATGGACCCCCAGGACTATTGTGTGACTCTTTCTAGGAAGACACAACACACACAGGTACACTCATTCCAGATAGGGGACCCAGGGTAGACCAAGGTCACAGTTATGGCAAAGTCCAATTTGGTGATCCAGAACCTTAATGAGGCTACAAGCCAATATATGGGTGACATGTTGTTTACAGTCAGAGGAATGACTCACAGCCGGCCCCAGCACTGGTTACAACTCACACAAGCTGCAACCTGGAGCTTCTGTACCCTTTATGGGTGAGACAGTCTCATCTAGGAAGCTCAGTCAACACATCTCCTTTCTCAACTAGTTATTTACTGCTTCTATAGACTCAGGGAATGGCCCTGGTGAATCTTGTCAGTTTCAATTATGGGAAAAACCAATGTACAGTATGAAGCCACATGAAAGCAAGGCATGGCGGTGTATGCTTGTAATCCCACCACTAGGGAGGCAGAGATAGACAAATATGTGGTGTTTGCTGGTCTGTGAAGCTAGCCAGACCAGCTAGCCCCAGTCCACCTTTTCTTGCAAAAACAAGATGGATGGCACTCCTGAGGAATGGTACCCAAGACTGACCATTGGGCTATATATGTATACATGATCTTCAAATAGTCACATTGCACACACATGAACACACACACACACACATACACACACCACACACACACACACACACACATGCAAGCACAAAAGTAAAAAGAAAAGAGACCTTACATTTGTAGCCTGAGTGTAGCTTTATGAAGTATTTTACTAACCTTTGCACACGAAACCAAGTTTGTGCATAGTGAACCATAAGACTTACAGCATCATGTTTTTGACCAAAGACTTTCTGTAGGGAGCTAATGAATTGCAGAAGGAATGTGTATTGTTTGACATGGGCGTGGCCACATCAAGGACCATATGAGTCCTTTGGGCATGGTAAAGCCTTCCCCTGGAGAAACTTGAAGGGATATCCAAGGAGATAATTTCTGCTATTGGATGGCACAAGTGCAAGCGATGGGTATATTGACAGATGTGAGAGCTAATGGCATTGTTCACTGCCTAAAGGCGGTCTATTCTCTATCATGTGTGTGCGTGTGTGTTCATGCATGTGTTTGTGGATATTACCACAGGTACACATATACCTGTGTGAATTTCAGAGGACAACCTCACGTGTCAGACTCCTCCTCCTACCTTGTTAGAGGCAGGTTGTCTTGTTGCTCACTGCTGTGTAGGTCAGGCAAGCCTGCCATGGGCTTCAAGAGGTTCTCCTGTCTCTACCTCCTATAGGCGCACTAGGATTCCAGATGTGTGTGACACTTTTCAGCTTTCCATGGGTGCATCATGGATTTGAACTCAGATCCTCATGCTGTGCTTTTAGCAAGCACTTCACTCACTGGGCCACCTGCCCCGAGAGCCAGCACCTGTCTTGATGTTGACTTATTGCTTTCTCTGCTCAATGCCAACTGTTCCATAGTGCACTTGTATGAAGTATTTTGTGTCTTCATAGGGCAGAAGAAAACCACACTTCCAAGCCAACCATAGATATGAGCAACAGAGATAAATGGAATGTGAAAGGAAGTGTTAGATACAACCAAGGATAAAAATAATGAAATCTAATCATTGCCTAGGACTAAATACCCTGTAAGGCTCCAAGGGGAAAGCAATTTTGAAATTGTTCAATGAATGTTCCAGCAAGAACGTATTTTACTTGCTTCAACCCCATATTTAAAGAATCATTAGGAGCTACAAGGGATCACTTAGATTTGTTTCACTTATGCATATCTAAATTTTATGAATAAAATGACATGTTTTAATGGTATTTTCAGGCTTGGGGACTTGCAAAGGTCTGAAGATGAGTCCTTCCACTATAACAAAAGTCTGTGAGTCAGTGTCACTTAATTGTCACAGCGGCCCTGTGAAGTAAGTGTAGTTATTCTTGTATTAGAGATGAGGTGACAGTTGGGCATTTGAATAATGTGTCAAGAAAGCAATCTGAGGCCAGGAATATCCATGGTTTCCCTTGTCCCAGCCTCAGTGGCTGGCACATAGCACATGGCATACTAGTTCAGATGGTCTCTGTGTGTGTGGTCCCTGGACCTACCACATGAACATCACCTGGGGACATTACCATCAACACAAAATCTCAATCCCTCCCAGACCTCCTGACTCTGGATATTTAAACTCAGTAAGACCTGTTGTAATTGGTCACACTCTAGTTGGCTTCAATTACCAACTTGACCCAGCCTAAGGTCTCATGAAGGAGTCTCCGCTGAAGGGTCTCCAACATCACCTTGGCCCATGGCCATATCTGTGAGAGATTATTTTGACCAGTGGTTGCTGCAAGAAGGACAAACCTACCCCTGGATAGGTGGTCCTCAACTCTATAAGAAATCTCTGGTAGAAAGACGTTTACAGCCTTTATGACAACAGATCTTTTTAAACAAATTTTTTTTACATCTCTCTCTCTCTCTCTCTCTCTCTCTCTCTCTCTCTCTCTCTCTCTCTCTCTCTGTGTGTGTGTGTGTGTGTGTGTGTGTGTGTGTGTGTGTGTGCGCTCCTTCATTCATGCCAACATGTGTGTGCAGAGGTCAGAGGATAGCTTCCAGGAGTCAGTTTTTCTCTTCGACCACGTGGCTCAGGTCTCAGACTTGGCAGCCAGCAATGTAGAACCACTGAGTCATCTTAGTGGCCGGAACTGACTTCTTTTATATCACTCTTCACGCCTTGCTGCACTTTCTCTACTAGGTGTCATGACGTGAACAGCTTTACTCCATCATAACTCTTCCGCCATGATTCTCTCAGCCTTACCATCCACCCATATCGAAGAAACAAAGTGGCCACTGACTGAAGCCATCAGCCAGAGGAACCCTTTTCTTTTTAAACTTGTCTAACTCAGATGTTTTGTCATAGTAACAGGAAGATAACTAACAAAACACCTTCCCATGTCCTAATTCATGAGGGAGAGTGTGTGTGTATGTGCACATTTCTGAACATGAACATGCTTTTGCATGTGCGTGTGTGTGTGTATATGTGTGTACACATGCACTTGCATGCAGTTACATGTGGAAGCTGGAGTCCAATCTTTACTATTGTTCTCCAGATGCCATTCATCTGAGACAAGGTCTCTCATTGGCCTAGAGCTCACCAACTAGACTAGGCTGGTGAGTGAACCCCGGAGACCCTCCTGATTTCACCCCCTCCCACAGCACTGAAATCATAAGCATGCGCTAGCATCACCTGGCTTATTTTCTTGTTTTAATTACATCAATTACTGTGTATGTACTTTTGTACGTGTGCACACAAGTGCATGTGCTCACATGAGCATGCGGAGGTCAGAGGACAGCTCTAGGGAGCTGGTTTTCTCCTTCCACCACGTAGGATAGACGTCAGCTCATCGGGCCAGGAAACTGACATCTTTAGCCATTGAGTCACCTCACTGTCCCTTTGTGATTTGGTCTGTTTGTTGTTTGTTTTTGAAGTGCGTACCAGGCAGTCGCTCTACCACATGCTTTTGTTTGTGTTTTACATGGGTTCCTGGAGAGTGAACTCAGGTCCTCAAGCACACAAGGCAAGTGCTTCACTGACTAAGCGCTCTCTCCCTGGCCTCTCATGTTCTAATTCTTCAAGAAGCCATGTGCCTCTGAGCAGCCTTTCCCAGACCCCATACAGAGCTGAGCGCCCACACTATGCCTCTCTTTTGGCAGCGTGAAACCCTTCCCTGCAAAGAAAACGATCAGCCACATTTTTATGTTCCTACCACGAAGGGGCCACCTGAGAGAAGAAAATTCCATCTTCCATGAAACCAGATTTATTCTTTGTTCTTTGAACAACACAGTGAAAGCCCAAATGATTTTTTTCCACCTTGGGCAGCACTTAGAAGCTTTTCATTGGTATGAGAATAAAGAGGGGAAAAAATTTCCCCCCTCGGTTCTGTTTACCGAGGCCATAGCGCTGAGAGAAAACAATTTAAAAGCATAAACTACTGAAGATGTTTTGTTTGTTTGTTTGACATAAAACAAGCGACAGGCTCTTGCTTGTAATTTAGAATCACAGGTGGTGTGAGATAAAAAGGGATCCACAAGATCACCCACCAAGCCCTCACTAGATGAGTTATAACAGTACCAGAGGCCATTTATTTTGTAAAAGTTATGCAGAGGCGTAGGGAGATGGTTCTGGTAGGACATCCTGTGAAAGCATGGGGACCTGAGATCAGATTGCTGGTACCACTTCAAAACACCATCTAGGGTAGTAGGGTGTCTATGATTCCCAACACCATGAAGATTGGAAGATGGCTAGGGCCAACTGGCCAGGCAGACTAGGCAAATCAGTGTGCTGTCCATCCACCCAACCCAACTGGAGTTAACAGGCAACAGGATGCTCAGCCTCCAGTAGCACCATGGGAGAAAGGGAAAAAGGGCTGGTGGGTGTCGGGGTACCAGTATGAGGGGATGCTATTGTAGATGAACCTGCTTCCATGAGTGCATGAGTGCAGACCTGTTACAATAAGCAAGAGAGTGTTTCCGTAGAGGCTTTGGGAGGATTCATCAGAAACAGTACCCCTGTGCTCCCAGTACACGGGAGGGGAGATCAGGAAGACGGGAAGCTTGAGGCAATCCTGGGCTACATAATGAGTTCGAAGCCAGCCTGAGCTACATGAGACCCTGTTTAAGGAGAGGAGAAGGGATCAGATACCTGGGAACAATATAATAAAGAACGTATCCAAACAGATCCAATAAAAGAAAGGGGAGGACTCAGAAAGCCTATAAAACACCCAAGCCAGCATCCCTCGGGCCGACTGCTAGCCTTAGGACCTCTCCCATCCCAAAGACTCAAAGCTGTGGTTTCTCTCTTTCTCCGTGACTCGGTCTTCTTTTGCTCCTGGCCATTCCTCTTTGTCTGTACCAGGAATACTCTCAGCGGTGCCTGAGAGGACCACCATCAACCCCATTACAATTTTACATCACCGTAGAGACAGCTACTTCCGACACCGTCCACCTTGGCGGACCGAAATCCCTCTGAAACCGTGAGACAAACCCCTAAGGTGCCCCTGTCAGGCATCTTGTTATAGAGACAAGTAACCGTACTCGATGTAGCCTGTATCTGCAGAGGAGCGGATTTAACTCGCAACTCTCTGAGTGCCTCTCCCCACAACACCCCCGCCTTTGTTTAGCATTGCAGAAATGAGATTTCCAGCTCCTTCTAGGCAATCCCCTCGCAAAGATCATATTTCTCTTTGTGCTTTCATAGCCAGGAAATCCTTCATCAAATTCAATAAATCCTCCTCGCTTCCTGCTAAGCCCTCATCATGTCTGTTTTCTGTGAAGGAGGCAGCTGGTTGTTCTTAGGGCAGGGGAGAAAAAAAAACCCCAATCCTAAAATCTGCCTATTCTAGCACAATGTAGGAGCCTAGACAGTTCAGCATCAGGCGCCTGAGCATTTCTTTATCTCCCACACTGGTGCTGATGGGTGCAAAGCCAAGCTGGCTCCAGCTAAGCATTCTGGGGGATGGTGGTGGGTGGAAGCCGAGAGAAAGCTGAGGCATCCCCAGAGAGTCATCACCTCACGCATGCTCATTATTTCTCCTCAGCCTCACCCTAGCACTTCAGGTCTACACACCCACTACCCTCCCCCAGACAGACAGACAGACAGACAGACAGACACACACACACACACACACACACACACACACACACACACACACACACACTTTGTTTTTGCCCTTTCCCCCACTTTCTCAGCGATCTTCCAGCCCATCCCCCACCCTGTCCTTGATTCACGTATGGCCTCTTGGGTGTACTAGAACGCTCTTGCTTTCTTTCTTGATCCAAAAACTAAAGCCTCTCTAATATAACACTTTCTTTTTTAAAAAAAAAAAAAACAAACCTCCTATTACATTTATTTACTTACTTTCGAGAGCACATATACACCCATGTGAAGACCAGAAGGCAGTTTGCAAGGATCAGATCTCTCCTTTCACTGGGTGGGTCTTGGCGGCAAGCACCTTGAGCCCCCTGGCCAGCCCAGCTTGTGGCTCCTACACTATCTTGTGTGTTTGAACCCTGGGTCCCAATTGGCAGTGGTTTGTGGGGAGGCTGTGGAACCTTCAGGAAGAGGGGGACATAGGTGAATATAGATCTTTCAAGAAGGATTCATAGAAGATGATGGCTGGCCCCCAGTGTCAGATAAGCCTTCTCTGTTTCCTGATCCCACAGTGAGGTGACAACTCTCTCTCTCACACACTTTGTTTTTTGTTTGATTGCTTCTATTTGCTCTGTATTATTTTTTAAATATTTGTTTGTTTGTTTGGTTGGTTTGTTGGTTGGTTTTTTGAGACAGGGTTTCTCTGTGCAGCCTTGGCTGTCCTAGACTCACTTTGTGGACCAGGCTGCCCTCGAATACACAGCGATCCTCTTAGTGCTGCCTCCTGAGTCCTGGGATTAAAGCTGTGCACCACCACGCACCTACTGTTTTTAAAATTAGTTCTTACTGTGTAGCCCAGGCTGCCTTTGAACTGGCAGGTATCTTCCTGCCTCTGTTTTGCAGTAATGATTATCCTGGCTTGGTAGCCAAGGCAACTACTTAAACAGAACAATAGTCTCTAGTTAAGTCAATGGTAATGCCAACTAGGCTGTTGATATCCCCTACAAGAGGGAGGGAAGGGAGGGTCACTGAACCCTCACTTGAGAGTCCAGCCTTTACTCTCTCTTTCCCTCCCCTGCCTGCAAGGGATCTTGGGGGATTCCAAACGGGAAGTCGAAGGTTGTCCGAAAGAGGACTCCACGATGCAGCTTCCATAAGGGCCAACTCCATCACCAGAACGGGATGGGACTTAGCGGTGATGCAGCTATTTGGCTCTCGGCCCCACTCCTGTGAGCAACGTCTCACCCGTGCTCTTGTAAGTAAACCAAATAAGCTCATTGGTCCAGCAGGTTATAAACTTCGGTGGAACCATACTTGGGTCTGTCCCTGGTGCCCCATCAGGGGTGGCTAGACATTTGCTCACATCTCCCCCAGAAAGAGTTAACACAACACTCAGCCTTTTGCACACACCCCGCTTCCCCACTCCCAGGCTCCCCACACACTTCAGCCTCCTACTCCACCAACCTTCCCTGCTGTAACTAGGCTGGAAGACATGAAGATGTTCTCAAAGAGACACTGCATTCTCCATCTCACTGTCAGACTCTTGAAACAATGGATGCTCTCACCAAAAAATGAAGGGGCAGGGAGTGATTTCCCCGGAATCTCATGCTTGGAGAAAGAAAAGTTGCCAGGTAGACGGACCACTGTATGGAATGGGACTGGAGCCCGGACACTGATGGTTCAGTGGTGGGCAGACCCATACCTTGACCAGGATAGCTTAGATGTGCATGTCCTGAGCTCTCTACTTTAACTTTAATCTCAATGCGTTACCCTGGTGGTGGATTTAAGGGGTGTCCCCAGATCTCTCTGTCCCTCTTCGCACCGCGTCACATGAAATAAAGCTCCTTCTTCTGCCTCTCACTATTCATTTTGCTGTTTTGGTTGGCTTCTCAAGAACACATGGCCGAAATTGACGTCCTGGGGCACAGACTGCGGCCCCAAATTTACTAACCCTGACACTGTGAACTGATCCCCTCTGAAACCCTGACCTCAAATAGGTCTTCCCTCCCCTTGAGTTGTTTCTATCAAGTGCGTTGGTCATAAAGACGTATAAGTGACAAACAGGCAGAATCCAAGGCCAGGGCAGCTCTGAGCAGTAGCTGCTGTCCCCTTCTGATCATGATGTCACTCCATGGGTTGAGCCAGGGATGCCTCACCTATCTTATTCACGTCCATTGGCAAGACCCTTGCTCTTAAATAACGAATCTCCGTGGCCAGCAAGGAAAGCAACAGTTTATTCTTCATTGCTACAGAACTTGCAGTAAGCTAAAACAAAGACCGAAAAACTGGCACCCTGTGGTTGAGTGCTCTTCATAGCTCTAATCACAAGCCCCTACCCTCTCCTCGCCATGGGTGGGCACATCAGATCCATAACGTAACCATATCCCAAATTCCCTTCTGGCTGGAGCAAGAGAGTTCCTCCTCCTCCGTCTATGTGAGCACAGTTGCATAACAAACCTAAGATACGCTGTAAGTACCTAGGTGAACAGGCACCAGCAGCCAGGGAAGACAGGGACTGAGGGCCACCTGCTTATCTGTGATCTGGCCGGCTTAAGCTTATTAAGCCACCCTTGGTGTTGGGAATAGGCCACCTGCACTTCATTTCTCACAGGAAGTACATTATCACTTGGATTGTGATTTTTTTTTTTCCTTGATTTAAATTGGAAAAGAAGAATCTTCCCCATCCATCCTTGTCAGACAGATCCAATGAGGTCAAGGGAGAGATAGCTACAGAGAAAGCCCACTGTTTAGTTTGGTAAACCATGCTGAGAATTCAAAGACAAACTTTAAGAACTCATCATGTGGGCTGGAGAGATGTCTCGGCAGTTAAGATCACTGGCTGCTCTTCCAGAGGACCCAGGTTTGATTCCTAGCACCTACCTATCAGCTCACAACTGTAATGCCAGTTCCCTCTTCTGGCCTCCATGGACACATGGATACACACACACACACACACACACACACACACACACACACACACACAATATATATGAATAAAAAACTAGTCTTGTGATTGAGGCCTCTTTGCACAAAGTCTGCTTTGGTTTGAAGGTAGTTAAACGTTCTGACTGCAAACCCTGCTTTCTCTGCTCTCCATGTGTCTCCAGAGAGGGCTGTTACAGTTTGAATGTACAGGATGCCTTGCAGGGCCATATTTTGAACATTGGTCCTCAGTTAGCACAACTGTTTTTGGAGACTGTGAAACCTTCAACAGGCAGATCCTTATGGAAACAAATGGTTCATGTGGGTAGACTATTCTAGCAGCCTATATTTGCTTCCTTTTTGCTCTCTTGCTTCCTGGAAATAGATCATAAACATATTCATAATCTAAACATATAGTAAGTGTATAATCTAAAGTTTGCCTGTTTCCTGTTGTAATGAAATATTGGAGTCTTGGTAATTTATAAATAATAGAGTTTGATTTAGGCCGTGGTTTAGAGATTGAGAAGGCCAAGAGCATTTGGTGCCATTTGGTGAGTCTCTCATTGTCATGTGACATGGTAGGGGTTGTCACACGGCATGGCAGAGGAAGCCTTTAGATCAAGTCTCTCTTCTTCTGACAAAGCTAACACCGTCAAGGGGATCCACCCTCATGGACTCATATAATCATCAACATCCAAAGGCCCCACCTTCAAATGTCATCCCCATAAGGCCGTAGGGACTAAGTTTCCAACACATGAACTTTCTAGGCACCTCATTCAAATTATACATCAACTTGTACAATAAATGCAAAGTTCTCATAGAAAAAAATCATAAATATAAAGTGACAAACATTTTAAAAAAAAACCAGCCTAGTTAACTAGAGGCACTGCCTATATTACTACCTGAGGAGCTAAGTCTTTTGAGGACTCAAATCTATATAACTTTGGTCTCTGTGGTTCTTCTGGGTTCCTCAGGAACCTTCCAAGATACCAACTTAGCTCCTTTATTGCACAGGACATCATCAGAAACACCAGCTCTCCTGTCTCTGGGCCACCCCTTTCCTGATTCTCCACATGTCCACAATAAGGGGTGCTGTGGTTTGAAAGTTAAATGCCACCCCCCCCCAGACTCACGTGTTTGAACACTTGGTCCTCAGCTGCTGGCGCTATCCTGGGAGATTGCAGCACCTCTACAGAGTGGAACTTTACTGGTGGAAGTAGGTAACTCAAGGGTGGGTCTTGAGCTTTTATACTAGCCTGTCCGTGATTGCTTGCTCTTGGCTGTCTTTCTCTGGCTGTGGACGCATTGTGGCCACCCACATCATTGCCCTGTTGCCATGCCTTCCCTGCTGTTGGACTGTATCCTTTCTTAAACAAGGAGCCAGAACAAACCCTTCCTTCCTGAAGTTGCTTCTAGTCAGCTCATTGCAAAAATGAGAAAAGTCACTAACGTGAGGGATCTGGAACTGGTAACTGGCCAAGAGAACTCCTAGCAAGTTTCAGACCTTCTGCAGACTAGAGAGGGCGTACCCCGGGAATCGCATGTGCAGTGACTCTTAATGGCAGGAAGGTCCCCAATGACCTAACAAAATCTTTCTCTATCGCCAGCTTGGGCAATTACTGTTTTGCAATTAAATTCACTCAAGAAAATAGAATCATTACTGTGAGGAAACTAGAAAAGGGCAAAAGGCACAGAACTGGCAACTCCCCGTGATGCCAACAGAAAATTGCATGGGAGTGACTGTGAGGCAGGAGAGTCCCTGAGAGAGACTCTGTGAGGCAGGGGCATCCTTGAAAGGCAGCTGTATCCTTAGAAGAGGCCCTGAGGTCTTATTGTCATGAAGCGGAGATGCCAAGTATGGCTTTAGAAACCATCATCATCTTCCTGCACGCAGAGCCATGCCTTCTGGGTCAAGTTGAATAACTCCACAGAGTTGACATTGTCCATCTTACCATTCCTTTTTTTTTTTTTTTCAAATTAGGTATACTTAATAATGTGACAGTTGATTTTTTTGAAACATAAAATTAAATAAAAAAGGTTGATATTTTATTAAGTGATATGAACATTGTTTTCAGTTATATAATAAAATATCAATGGTTTCTCTGTGTGTGTGTGTGTGTGTGTGAGAGAGAGAGAGAGAGAGAGAGAGAGAGAGACAGACAGACAGACAGACAGACAGACAGACAGACAGACAGAGACAGAGAGACAGAGAGGGAGGGAGGGAGGGAGAAAACAAGTCAACAACCCTAGTCAACACACCCTGACTAGATTCTCTCTCCTCTCTCTGTATTGCCAAGGATAGAACCCAGAACCATGTGCAAGATAAACAAAAATTTCCCCTGCTGAATTACATCTCCAGCCCCAGTACATGATTCCATATAGAGTTTGGGGGCTTCTTTAATTTTGATTTGTCGGGGAGCTAGGAATCTACCAAGGCTCTCTGGCATACTAGGTAAGCAGTCGCAGTCTACTGCTGAGCTCTATCCCCGGCTCTGAGACTCTTAAAATCATT
Organism: Acomys minous; assembly: GCF_964271855.1. Taxonomy (NCBI): domain Eukaryota; kingdom Metazoa; phylum Chordata; class Mammalia; order Rodentia; family Muridae; genus Acomys; species Acomys minous. The sequence goes on from NC_140498.1 coordinate 76,482,305, forward strand.
TCCTTTGCTGCTCAATTTGAGTAGAACAACAAGAGTATCTTTGGACACTGAGGCTGTTGTTAGCAAGAAAGTCTGCAGTGACAGGGCTTAGAATTAGTGAGTAAGGGTGCCCGCTGTGCTGGGAATTGTGCAGAAAGAATTCTGCGATGGAAAACATGAAGTCCTAATCTGTGGGTTTTATGGGACTCCTGTTGAAATATTTGTATAATAATGAGTGGGAAGCAATGCTCAGAGAGCGAACATCTAAGTGCAGTCCGTTCTTCAGTGAGGAGGCGGCACGTGGCAGCTAGAGGTCTATGTCAGCTTCAACTTCTCGCAGGCAGCCTCAGAGGTCTGAGGAGGGTTAGCTGATTTGGGGCATGAGCTAGCCTGGGCTGAGCTCACGGTACTTTATACAGGACCTGCAAGACCCTAAGTAACTAACTGAAGGTGTTCATGTCGGTTGAGTCCATGGCCCCCTATGATGATGACAGAAGAGAAATATAAAAACCCTAGTTACACTTTTTTCTTTTTGTCCTTTTTTAAAAAATGTAGTTCCCTATACCCCTGCAGTTATAGGCCATAACTTTCCATTTACCCAAAAGGAGTAGACATTTTCTCTGACAGTCTCACTCTGTCTCTGTCTCTGTCTATCTCCCTCCCTCCCTCCCTCTTCCTCCCTCCCTCTTCCTCCCTCCCTCTCCCCCCACTCCAGTACGCTGCAAAGAGGAGGCCACACTTACCCAAGCCAAGCAACACTATCTTCCACACCAGTGCATCGACAAGTGACCCTGTTACAGCTGCTCCTGCACCAAGGCAGGGACCCATGGCAATTACTTCTGTTCTCACGTACAGAAGCAGAGACCCAGACTCCACTTACAGAAGGAGCACACAGTTACCTGTAGGCTCATAAAAAGAGGGGTGGGGAGAGGCCACCAGGTGGGGCACCCTAAACCTAAAATGACACACAGCTCCAAATGCCCACCTGTTGTGCTTGAAACATCTATAATATTTGCAAATAGACTTGGGCTTTTTCCCCCCCTCTTTGCCCTATCTTTACGTTCTTTAACAGACAGAGGAAAAAGAAGCCATTTAGTTTTGCAAGCATTGTCATCACTCTGGTACAAAAAGGATGTTACAGGCTCATAGAAAAGAGGCTCACCTTCACATGTGAGCTTCTCAGGGAGAGTGCCAGCACCGTGACCACAAACAGCAGCCCTAAGGCCCTTGAAGCAAGCAGGAGAGTGAGCCTCCGGTTGGAGAAACAAGTTTCCTTAGGAGAGACAGCCCTCGTGGCTAACATGATTGGGGTCCTGAGGGGAAGGAATTTATCCCTTCATTCAATCCCCTTCGGTTCTGAAGAACAAATGAAGTCTCCGATTCTTTTCCGTTTTCAAGGGTAGAGGCTGCTGACTTTCTTGTCATGTGACCTAGCCTACAAGCTGGAAGTCCAGAACTCACAGGACAAGAAGCCACTAGAAAAAAAACAATATGTCTCTGTGCTTGAGAGATGGCTCTGCGATTAAACACTCACATTGCTGTGAGAGAGAGAGAGAGAGAGAGAGAGAGAGAGAGAGAGAGAGAGAGAGACAGAGACAGAGACAGAGACAGAGACAGAGACAGAGACAGAGAGACAGAGAGAGACAGAGGGAGAGAGAGAGACGTAATTTCAAAAAAAATTCAAAATACAGTTAAAAATTGAAATTGCCTTGAGCCTGGGTAAGGGGCAAGGGCTTGCAGCTGGCAGCTGCAAAAGGAGAGAGAGAGACTTAAAGATGTAGTATGCTTTGTTCATCAACTCCATGTACGCCCAGAGAGAGAGAGAGAGAGAGAGAGAGACGCAGGAGTGTGTGGCCTGATTCCTGAGCAAAGGAGACGCAGCTAGACGATGTGTGATCTAACACCCATGTCAAAACAATCCCGACTTTCATTCATCTTCCTGAAACCAAGGCCCCCCCTCCTCTGAAGGCATGTTTAAGAAGCTAGCAGCGGATATAAATTCCGGGAGAGGTGACATTGCACCTTGCTTTTTATTTTTATTTTCTGTAAGCTCCTGGTATGCATTTGCTCCGTCAGGAGGGTTAAGCCAGTGGGAAGACAAGTGGAGGGGACCAGGAAGTAGAGTTGTCAGGGAAAGGTGGGGAGGTCTGAGAGAGAACTGTTCACTTGTTTCCCTGTAGCATTGTTTGCTGGGAGCCTGACAAATCAAATGAATAATGCCCCCCCCCAAAAAAAGATGATCACAATAATAAAAATAACAGCTAGCACAGTACACCCCCCCCACACACACACACACTTTACATGGTTTACCTTACCTGGGTCTCTCAATTACGCCACATTTAAAGCACACACAAAAAACCCAACTCCTACCAAGGGCTCAATAAATCATCATTATTCTGATTGGTTCAGTTCCCTCCAGGTCCTTCTATAGCATCAGGCAACATGTCTGCAGAGATGTTCCAGCCTTTGACAGCGCGATTTCTGCCAGCTGTAGCATAGGAAAGGGCACTACCTTACGGTGGTACTACTGCCTGTGTCACCAGTCATGCCTGCGTCCAAACCACCACCTGCCGAGAAAACAAGTGTCCCAGTAGGACTGAAGAAAAAGCGCCAGGTGTGGTTGCAGTGGTGGCAGGGCTCTTTGCTGAGTTAATGATGGTTAGGTGGTCTCTGGGGGGTGTGGAGTGGGGGTGGGGGGTGGGCTTGGGGACTGAATCCCTCAGCTGCTAATTAAGAACAATGTAGAAAGAGGTACTTTTGTCCCCAGGGCTCCTTATTCATCATTTCTTGTGCCTCTTACTCCTTGGTAGATGATGCTCATCCCATTAGTGCAGGCTGTCCTCTTTCTTTCTGATTGATGAAAATAAACCAGGGCAAAAGTGGTCCAAGGAAGCAGCAAGCCCGGGTCTCCAGGCAGTGCCTCAAGGGCCTTCCCTGAAGTGTGAGCCCTCATCACCGGAAGCCTTGAACATAACTGTACGTCAGGCATGCATAAGTAAAGCCCAAACTTGCCAACAAACAATGAATGCAATATCCACCCAAATGCCAGAGAGCACCCTGTCTGCTTGGCAAGGTCTCAGCCTTGGAAATTGTCGATCAGAGTCCAACAGCATAGGAGAGTACTTGACCTATGCTAGCCCATGCCTACCTCAGTTTCCCCAGCTTGCACCCCAACTCCTTCTACCTTGCAATCTCTGTAAAATGAAACTTCAGTACATTTTGGTCCCTGCACCTGTGACGGAGTTTCTATGTGTAGCCCTGGCTGTCTTGGACTCACTTTGTAGATAAGGTTGGCCTCCAACTCATACAGATCTGCCTGCCTCTGTCTCTCCGAGTACTGGGATTAAAGGCGTGCACCAGATTTTTATGCAAAGGGGTTAAGGGGAAAAAAATGGATAATTAGGAAAGATGGAATGTAGCCTGTGTGGACTTTTAAAGGAAGAGGCACAATTATATGTGTGAGCAGTAGAGCTGTATGCCATTTTGGTGGCTCTCAAGTTACATCTCAATGAGTTGCTAAGAAGCTTTCTATTCTTTTCTGTCTTTTTTTAAAAAACTAAGTGTGATTATAGGGTGGCTCTTGGGGGTTGTGTTGTGGGTATGCTTACAATCTGATAAGATTAAAAACCAGAAATTACTAGGCTTTAGAGCATGTCCTGTTACTGCAAGGGGTTTCTGGTGAAAGCTCTACAGGCTTGCAGTTGAGAAGGGGGTGAAGCACACATTGCTTCTCCGGTGGCGAAAGGCTTTGTCTTAGTTAGGGTTTCTATTGCTGTGGAGAGACGCCATGACCATGGCAACTCTGATAGAGGAAAGAGTTTAACTGGGGCTGGCTTACAATTCAGAAGTTTAGTCTGTTGTCATCATGGCGCAAAGCGTGGTAGCACATAGGCGGACATGGTGCTGGCGAGGTAGCTGAGAGCAGCAGGAAGAGAGTGAGACACTGGGCTTGGCTTGAGCATGTGAAACCTCAAAGCCCGACCCCCAGTGACACGCTTCCTCTAACAAGGCCACTCCCCCTAATAGTGCCACTCCATAAGGGCTCAAGGGATCCATTTTCAATCAACCACACGCATCAGCCGGACTCTAGCGTAAGGAGCTTCTTTCCCTTCCTGCGCCCTAATAGTGCCCCCTGCCTTTCTATCTTGCTGCAAATGGATAGCAGTAATAACAGTTTGTTGGGCGTATCCACCACCTCTCCCCCAAACATCTTCCATCCTTTCTACCCACGGTTGGCACAGACGGATGCTTTCCACCAACAGGGTCTTTGGTTACCTTTGAGTTTGAACCAGTTGGAAGAAGCACCAGAAAGTAAGATGTCAAAAAGAAAGAGACTGGGTAGTTGCCATTTGAGCTCTCTCTATACTTAGTAATGGTTGGGTTTCTGCAGTGGAAGAGAGACACACCCATCACCGCATTAAGTTGCCAGAGGGCCTGCTCCCTCAGGGGCCACCGCCTCGTAAAGATAGTAGATCCTCAGCCAGGCCACAGAATAGAGTTTTGGGAATCAGAGTAAGTTTATTGAGCAGAGATAAGAAATAGAGTATGCTTATGATTTAAGCATGGAGGGGGGGGGGGCAGGATGGGGAGGCAAGGCAATGGAAAAATTTGCAAAAAGAGTAGTATACACCCAAGACCTGCTGGGAATAGGCTCCAGCCTATGCCACACTTGGCTGTCTCTACCAATGGCTGTGCACGAGAATCTGTGGCTTTCAAAATTATACTGTTCAAGAGACATGGTTTACAATAAGGTTCAGCGACTAAAGTTTAAAAGTGAAGTACAGAAATATAGGCTAGTTGATTTATTTCTCTCAGGAGAATTTTCTATTTGTAAATAAAATTGTAAGACTTTTTTTTTAATTGTTCAGATAAGAAGAGCACTGGTATAGGTAGTGTCTAAATCACGGGCATCCTGGTCTTAAGTTAACACAGTTTGATGGTTTAGAAAGGGGTCTTTACCCAGGCTGCCCTTCCCGCAAACTAGCTGTACACTTGAGGATGACCTTGAATTTCTTCTCTTCTGGCTTACACCACCCAAGAGCTGAGATTAGAGGGATGTGTCACCACTCCCAGCTCATAGTACTGAGAATGGAAGCCAAGGTTTTGTATGTGCTGGTTGAGTGTTCTGCCACCTCCTTGGTCGCTCCCCACGTGTTGTTTTCTTTAACATTCTTGGGAAAGTGCATATTGTCTTTTGTAGACAACCCCTATTTGGGATGAAGTTTCTGACGTTCAGCCAATAGGAGCTGCAGACTGGATTCTAGGTGAGGGGGTCTCTTTCCCTTCCCTCTTGCCCTTAACTTTCCCTCCTGTTAGGGTGGGGGCATGGTAGGGGCATGAAGGGACAAGGCAGGCTGGAATGATCTGGTTTCTAGGGTCTTTTACCCTCATCTGGGGATATTCTCCCATAGATGAAACCAGGATCTGAAGAATCTGGAAACAACACCACCACTCCCTCCCATCACCCGCCCCCCCCCCCACATACACATTCTTAATTCTGACCCAGAGGCAGTAATAGCCTAGAAATTTGACTGCCTCTGGCAGCTGGCTTAACCCAGCCCACATCTGTGTAAATAGTCCTGTCTCTCCATTCCCTTTAGGTTCTCCTTTGGAGTTCGCCATCTGTTTCCTGCAGGAACCCGACTGAGACAGATGTTTACATAAATACTATGAGACTAAAGGATTTAGATCAATCCTGGAATTATTTCCCTTGTGAATATGGTGTTTTATAGAGGGTCTCATTTGTAAACTGAACCAAAGGATTTTATAAATGACTATCTTAAGAAATGTTTTTGCACTCTCTCTCTCTCTCTCTCTCTCTCTCTCTCTCTCTCTCTCTCCTCTCTCCCCAACCCCTGGACATTTTCAGGAAACTTAAAATATTTGGGGTTCCATCCTCCTGGATTTGGGGGCTTCAATCATCATCGATGATTGGAAAATTTGAGCCTCAAATGGGAAACGGACAGATTTTACTTTTAATAAAAAAATGTATTAAAAAGAGATATTATCAGCATAGAAGGACAGGCAGATGGCAGCATGGCAGGGGCACTGAGGCGAGCCCTGACTCATACCACACACTCAGAGTCCTTTCTTAACAATAGAGAAAAGAGGAGGTCCTATACTGTGTGAGTGACGGGCAGTCCTTGGTGCATGCTAGGAGTCAGGCTACCTCTGATTCCTGGCTGGATGGGGCTGGTCTGTTAGCATGGAACCTGTATGCAGAATTGGCCATGACAATGGAAAGGGCAAAAATTTGGGAAACCAAGTTCAACGGAAGAGCTTTACAAAATGGAGTGACTAAGGCTGGAGAGACAGCTCAGCGCATAACGCAGTTACTGCTCTTACAGAGCACCCGAGCTCATTTTCTTATCACCCACGTTGGGCAGACTGACTGTAACGTTAGCTCCAGGGAATCCATCCTCTCTGGACTTCATGTGCAACTGCACTCTTGTACACAGACACGCACATAAACGCATAATAAAAATAAACGTAATGAAATGGAGTGGCCCTGGCTAACAAACACTACTAACTATCCACAACCACTGCTTCCCCCAAAGACCAAGATAGACATGTTTCCCCAGACACTGAGATGTCTTTGCAATTTGACATTGACTGACTTTCAATCCCTATTACTTCCTGCTCCATGGCTATACACCGCTACAGCCACAACCCCCAGAGCCTCTGCCGCTGGTTCATTCCAGCTTTTTTTCATGAGCATCCTCCTTTCTTGCTAAATACATCCATGCCCACTTCTCTTATTATTTATATTATAGTCCTTTGGGAAGGTCAGCTCCTCACATCTCTACCTCATTTTTGCCTGGTACCCCAAGCTGCCTCATCTTTGATCCATCTCTGTTGTTTTCCTTCTTCGCGTTATTAATTTCTTAATATTTATATTCACGTGCATGTGATCCCCTCAACGTGAAGTTTCAGGAAGTTGTGAGTGCTGGGGGCCACACTCTGGTTCCAGGCAAGAACAGTGCTTATTTGTAGCTATTATCTCATTTCCACGGCCCTACCTAGTTTCCATATTCATGCACTCACACATGCATGCATGCCGCCATACACAGTACAGCAACACACACACACACACACACACACACACACACACACACACACACACACACACCTCTACTACAAGTTAGAGAACAGAACGGGAGTATTTTAGGGTTTCCCAGTGGGTTATTCCACATCTTAAGCAGGCTTCTGGATCACTGAGTTTAAAAATACTGATTTCTTGATAAAGCCAAAGTCTCCAGACAGCACTAGTGGAATCTAGATTAAACTTCTGGATCTCAGGCTTTGACCATCACTAACTTATCCCTGACCCCTAAACTAGTTCATGCAAGCAAACCACCAACAGCTCAGTCACCCAAAAAAAATTCCTATTGATCACTAGTTGTGCCATAAAATTATCAATAAAGTTCAAAAGCATAATGTCATGTTTGTGATTTTTAAATATTTCATTTATTTTAAACTATATGTTCTTATGTGTATCTGTACATGGGTATGTGCCACATAAATGAATGCAGTGCCCAAGGAGACCAGAAGAGGGTGTCAGATCCACTGGAGCTGGTAGGAGATAACCAATATGAATGCTGGGAACTAAACTCAGGGTGTCTGAAGGAACAGTAACCCTTAACTGCTGACCCATCTGTCCAGCACCCAAAAGTATACTGTGAATGACTCATATTCAGCTCTATCCAGCGTTTCTGAAGGGGAGGGGCCAAGCCAAAAGTGATGGAAGAATCTTAGAAAGCATCCCTGCAGCGCTTTTTTTCAAAGGCTTAATCAAGATTAATTAAGTTTTAATTGCTTGTGAAGCACAAAGCTGGAAGCTGTGATGAATTCAAAACAAGTGCAGGCACGGTCAACCTTGACAGCATTTGCTCTGCTGTAGAGATGAATCAGCCTGGGACCAGAACTGAAATCCAGATCAATTGTTTCTTGTTGTGTGATTCGGGTCTAGATCCATGGATAAATCAAGCAAGCCTAGGTTCAAATAAAAATCCATGAGACCAGTGATAACTCCTTCACAGTGCTTCCTGAGAGATAAAATAACATTACCTGTGGGCTGGTGAGATGGTTCAGCTGATAAAGCACTCGCTTCGTAACCTCAATTGTGCATGTGCAAGTGTGTGCATGTAATCCCAGCACTGGGTGATATAGAGACAAGAAGATGCCTGAACCTCCCTGGCCAGCCATTCTAGCCTAATTGGTGAGCTCCCGGCTTAAAGGTGGCAAATGACTTTTCTGTAAATAACACCTGCAATTGTCCCCTGGCTTCAAAATACATGTACACCCACATGTAGCTCCCTCATGCTATTCCCATCATGACAGGTGAACATATACTTACACACACATAGAAAGCATTACTTGTATAAAAAGCTATTAGTACAATGTTGGGGGCATGTCCAGTCATCACATGTTTAAGTAGATGGGCTTGCATCAGCATCTTACTATATAGGTGGAAAACCCAGAGAAACATAAATAAAACCATAAAAAGAACCTTAGAGTATTACCTAGATGTCGTATAAACTGCATACTTATGACAGGAGTGACGTGGCATGAAATATCATTACATACAGACTATGTCTGGTCAAAATACCCATTAGAGAGGAAGGAGGTCTTGAATTAGGTATAAAAATGGACATACAGGCAGCAGTGACTCAACAAGACCTCACGTCTGATGACCTGAAGTGGAGTCTGACAACCCACGAGATGTAAAGAGAGGACTGCCTTGTGGGTACCACCACAATGGAACCACTAAGACATCACTTGACACCTAGAAATGTTGCCGCGAGCTGTGTTCAGTTATCTTGAAATAATACAAACTCATGAGCCCCAGCATTAGACTTTCATTTTTAAAAAAAGATTTATCTATTATTGTGTATACAATGTTCTGTCTGCATGTACACCTGCATGCCAGCAGAGGGCATCAGATCACATTATAGATGGTTATAAGCCACCATGTGGTTGCTGGGAATTGAACTCAGGACCTTTGGAAGAGCAGGCGGTGCCCTTAACCACTGAGCCATCGCTCCAGCCCAACATTAGACTTTCTATTCAGACCTCTCCAGGATTTTTAGAAAGAGCAACATATGTGAAGATAGAGTCAATGGGTATCTGTACTCAAAGTGCTCTCCTTAACCATATATCTATTCTTATGTATGAGTCCCTTGTAGTCAACAAAAATCAATATCTCATCTTTTCTTCTTCAAGTCAGATGACGGAGAGAGTTTGTAAGCAACAGCCTGGGCTCTGCCTGCCTTCAGAAAGCTCCTCTATTAGAGCATTCGGTATAAAGGCTCATTTCCACTTTAAGTGCAAGATATTCAAGAGCTATTAAATTCTTACTTTTTTCTTTAGTAGTGAGGATCGAAACCAGGACTTGTGCACAATAGGCAAGCTTTCTACCGCCCTTTACAATCACCATGGTAAAAAAAAAATCTATTTACTCTAGAGGAGAATAATACTTACTTTGATGGCCAATCTCCTTTTTCTTTAGTTTTTCAGACAGGCTTGTGTCACTATGTAGCCCTGAGCAGCCTGGAACTTCCTGTGTAAACCAGGCTGGTATCAAACTCACAAAAATCCACATCCCATGATCCTGCATGTTGGATCAGAAGTGTGTACCTCACACCCAGCATGTTGGTTAATCTTGATTTTCACCTTGATGAGATTTTCAATCACCATAGCAACACATCTCTAGGTGTGTCTATCAGGAAGTATTCCAGAGAGGTTTCACCAGAAAGGGAAAACTCACCCTGACTGTGGGTGGCACCACCAAACCATCTGATATTAAAAAGGAGAAAGTTGCTTCCTAGCTATGGATACAATGTGACCTCATGCTATTCCCATCATGACAGACTGCACTCAACATGAACCAAAATAAACTGTTTCCTCCTTAAGTTGCTTCTTGCTGGTTGTATTGTTACAACTTTGAATTAAAAAGTGAAGTAGAAAAGATTGAACATATCAAGAGTGTATTGTCAGTATTTTGAACCAGATAGTATATTAAGTGCTTTCTGTTACAGTTATGAGGTCTCCCCTGTAAAATATACATGTGTTGACTCATTAGTTCCAAATGTAGCAGTGTTCTGAGGACAGAAATTGAAGAAGTGATTGGATCATGAGGGCACTGACTTCATCAATGGCTTTAAGCATTCAATAGGTTCCTAATTTAATGGAATTATTGGGAGGTGGAATATTTTGGAAATGATATCTAGTTGGAAGGAGTGGATCACTAGGGTCATACACTAGGAGATGAATCTTGTTCCCATCCACTCCCCCTTTTTCTCCTCCTCCTCCTACCGCTCCTCCCTCTCCTCCTTCTTCTTCTATCCCTCTTTCCCTCATTCCTTCACTCCTTCTCTATTCCCTCCTCTCTCTGCTTACTGGGCACCACACAGTGAACAACTTTGCTTCTCCAGGACCATCTTCCAAGATGCTCTGTCTTACCACATCCCAGAAACAATGAAGCCAACTGACCCTCTGAACCATAAGTGAACCTTCCGCAACCATGAGCCAAAATAAAGTCTTCTCCCCTCCAAGTGGTTCACATTAGTTATTTTTATAGCAATGAAAATCTAGCTAACATACACCCTTTCATTATTACAATGACTTTGGAAGGTTAGTAACAAGTCCTTGATTTATAGGTAGCTGCAGTGCAGGCTTTGATTTTAAAAAAAGAACAACTACTTTATTTGGGGTTCCTTAATGCTTCTTCCTCCCTTCCAACCCACTGACCATAGGTAGAAGAGAAAAAAGGTTAGTAGGGACAGGGGATGTAGACCTTTTTAAACTCAGTTCCTTGGGGTGATTACACTCTTTGTCATCAAGATCCCGGCAGTTCAATAAAACAGCAAACAGCAGCAGTGGAAAGAATCAGTAGTAGCCTCCTCAAAATGTTCTCCAGAGCAGTTCTCTCTAGGAGCATCTTAAAGCTCTGTCTCTGTCTCTGTGTCTCTGTGTCTGTCTGTCTGTCTCTGTCTCTGTCTCTGTCTCTGTCTCTGTCTCTGTCTCTGTCTCTCTCTCTCTCTCTCTCTCTCTCTCTCTCTCTCTCTCTCTCTCTCTCTGCTTCTATTTATACCCTCTCAGAGTCTACACGAGTTTGTTTTCCAGCTGGCAGAGAATACACTGCCCCCACCCCCCACCCCCACCCGGCACTAGGCAGTTTCTAGCTGACAAAGATAATACACCCTCTCAGGAAGCTGTTATCATCTGTGGACAAACTGAAGGCAGTTTCACATGCCACACTTGGGATCAAAACCAACACATATTTACATAACATACCGAAACTTCCACTACAGCCTAGACATTTGAATGTAAAATATCTTCAAAGGATTTGGTTCCCAGTTAGCGGCACTGTTTGGGAAGGTTTTAAAACTTTCTTCCTTTAGCTGGAGAAGTAGATCACTAGGAACAAGCTTTGAGACTTTTTATATCTTTACCCCACTTCCTGTTGGCTCTCTGCTTTCTGAGTGCGCATGACTGCAACCAGCCAGCTTCCCATTCCTGTTGCCATGACTTTCCCACCATGACAGACTTCATCCTCCAGGGAATATAGCACTTAAGCCTTTCTTCCTTAAGTTCCTTTAGTTGGTATACTTTATCACAGCAACAGAAAAGTTTCTAAGAGAGCAGTGAAAGATATTTCATTTGAAAAGATGAACTAACTTGCTGGAGGCTCCATAACAGGGGAAGATTAAGTGTAAATGTGAACGTATCCTCCACTGGCTCAAAGGCCTGTTTTGGAAGTGCTCTCAATGTTGAGGTAGATATATTAAGACACCTCATAAGTTACATTGTCAAATACCTCTTCCACCTAGGTCTATAAAAGTTAGAGAAATGATTAGCTAGGCATGAAGAGGAAAATAAATGAATGCTGTGTACAAAGTGAAGTGCAGAGAGGTGTGGAGGAAAAGAATTTGATATACATGAGAGTTTTGATAAAAGGCTGGTGAGATCTCATTACTTAATGGCATTATCTGTCATTATGGATACTTCACAGTCCCAAATTTCATATTTATTTGTGGCTTAAAAAACCCACAGAGAGCCCTTCTGGTATGAAAGTCATGCTGACAAAACAAGATTGATTGGTTCGTAATTATCTATCATCGCAGCATGATTGCAAGCAAACGAAATGTATTTTCTGGGCCTGGAGAGGTGGTTCAGTGGTGAGAGCATTTGCTTCTCTTTCAGAGGAGCTGAGTTCAGTTGCCAAGACCTTCAAGGAGTGGTTTACAAATATATATAACTCCATCTCCCAGGCATTTACACCCTCTTCTGGACTCATGTGTACATACCGATACATAGACATACACAAATGCACATAAGTAAAAATAAAAATAATATTTTGTATTAAAAATGAAAGAATTTTTGGTTTTTCCAGATCATTATCATCATCAGTAGTAGTAGTGGTAGTAGTAGAAGAAGAGGAAGACGAAGAAGAAGAAGAAGAAGAAGAAGAAGAAGGAGGAGGAGGAGGAGGAGGAGGAGGAAGAAGAAGAAGAAGAAGAAGAAGAAGAAGAAGAAGAAGAAGAAAAAGAAGAAGAAGGAGGATGAGGAAGAAGAAGAAGAAGAAGAAGAAGAAGAAGAAGAAGAAAAAGAAGAAGAAGGAGGATGAGGAAGAAGAAGAAGAAGAAGAAGAAGAAAAAGAAGAAGAAGAAGAGCTTACTACTGAGAGACACAAAGACTTTCTGGTTAACTCCAAGCTTCAGTGAAAACCTGTGAAGCAATGCAATGAAATGACGAAATGGGTAAGTGTCGTAGTTACCTTTGCTGCTGCTGTGATAAAATATCCAGACAAAAGCAACTCAAGGTTCAGTAGCCCACAGTCCCATCATGCCAAGGAAGTCAAGGCAGCTGGTTGTATTGCATCCACAATGAACAATCAGAAGAGGGTTCAATGCTTGTGCTCAGATCCATTCTTCCTTTTATACAGTCTAGGATGGCAAGCCTAGGAATGGTACCACCCACAATGGGTGGGTCTTCTCACGCCAGTTAAGGAAATCATGATAATTCTCTACACGTATGCACAAAAGCTAACCTAGATGATCCCTCACAGTTGTGCCCACAGGCTTTTCTTCTAGGTGATCCTATCAAGTTGACAGTTAATACTAATCACCATAGCGGGTTACTTCACATAGCCCCGCCCCCCCTCCAGTGCTGACTGCCCTGTGCAGATAATTAGCAAAGATGAAAGTAGGGACTCCAGAATGAGTGTTGCTACGATCAAAGACCTGACAAAAGAAACTCAAAGAAGAGCTTGCTTTGGCTCAGTTAAAGGTTACTCCAATCTGAGGCTGTTCACATTGCAACCACAGTCAGGAAGCAGAGAGAGAGAGAGACAGAGACAGAGACAGAGACAGAGACAGAGACAGAGAGACAGAGAGAGACAGAGAGAGACAAAGAGAGACAGAGAGACAGAGACAGAGAGACAGAGAGACAGAGAGAGACAGAGAGACAGAGACAGAGAGACAGAGAGAGACAGAGAGAGAGAGAGAGAGAGAGAGAGAGAGAGAGAGAGAGAGATCAATGCTGGTGCTCAGCTCACTGTCTCCTTTCTAGTCAACCCACAACCCCAGTGAGTGGGGTGCTGCCACCCACAGTTAAGGTAGGTCTTCCCACTTCAACCAAATCTGAAGAATCCTCCCTATCTGAGTGCAGCTCTGCCTTTTGTTGTGCAGCACAACCATACCAAATACTTCCCAAGCCCATCACCTAAGGAAGGGCCTCACACTCCTGATCCCAGGCCTCCTGCAACATGGCGGACTGTGCCCTGGATGGGCTCACAAGCCCGAATAAACCCTCCCTTAGGTTGCTTTTGTCAAGGGTTTTGAACTGATTACAGCAATGAGTGGGCATACAAGAAGACCAGAGAGTTCCTGGAACCCAAATAAGACAGGAGAGCTCCCCTCCCCTCACCCCTCAGATGTAAATGGTAAGCCAAAATATTCAAAATAAACTCTGGCACCAAACCTATGTCCTCGAGGTGAGAGCTGAGTTCACACAATTGAGCTAGACAAGACAGACAATATCTCCCTGAGTCCCAAGCAATCAAAAATGGAAGGAAGGGAGGGTCTTTGTGATAAAAAAAAAAAAAAAAAGTAAATAAATAAATAAAATAAAAACAGGGCTCAGTGAAAGGAAGAGAATAAAGAGTCCTCACGAGTCCGTCTGCCCTCCAGGCAGACTTGGGCTCTCAAATAATGCAGGCAGATATTGGGCTTAGAAAATTAGATACTGCTGAGAAGTTTGACAAGAGGAAAAGGCCAGGGTTTCTTTCATTGAGTCCTAAATAAACAAAGCTCAGAAAGCAGGCTCTCCTTCATTTGCAAATCCAATGTGTGCAAAACCACCAGCGGCCAGAGGTAGATTCTGTTACCTCTGACCCTCAGCCACTTTCAACCTAGATGATGATGATGACGATGATACCAGTCTTTGGGTTGCACTGCCTTGAACTGATCTGAACCCTCGCTGGGAGTCAAATGCGTGCTGAGAAGTCTCTTAGGGGCCAAGTCCTGTGTTAAACTCCCAAGGCAGATAAAAAAGGCAGCCAGACTTAGTTCTCTTTCAGAGCCCAGCGATATGTACCAGTTAGACGACTTTAAAAGTCTATAGATATTCTTGCACTACACAAATTGCAGAATCTCCTCCTTACTCCCATTTAAAAGGGACACCCAAGCCTAAAGAGCTAGCTCAGCAGTTGAGAGCACTTGCTGCTCATCCATAAGGCCTAAGTTGGCTTCCCAGCACCTGAGTTAGGCAGCTTACAATTGCCTGTCAGCGCAGGTCTTCCTTTTCATTCAGCTGCTGACCCCAGCCCAGGGAAGGCTGCCACTGACATTTATGGTCGGTGCTGCCACCTCCACCTAACACAGAAAAGGAGGACCTGAGCTGAGCACCAGCATCCATCTCTGCTTCTTGACTGTGGACATAACGTGACCAGCCATCCCTCGATCCTGACGCCGTGCCTCCCCCACCAAGATGGACTGTATCCTATCCAAAGACCATGTTGTCAAATCTGAGTCATAAAAGAAGAATAGACAGTCTGTCCTTTGTCCTAATGGTCGGAAGTTTTACCTAATAGGGTCCTTCCGTTCTGTGTTGGCTAATTTTACATGTCAACTTTGCTAGGATTATGGCCTCCAGCTTATTTTAAAAAAAAAAAGGCTTTGAATAGCAAAGCAAATGATTCTGGGTTTTGTGTGTAGATAGATGGACAGAAAGGTGGATGGGTGATGCATGGCTGGCAGTTAAGTGGAAGGGTAAAGGGAGGAAAGTTAATCAGGTTTCGTTTTTGCTGCTGTAATGAAATACAGCAACACTAACAGAAAACCGCTTAAGTGGGAAAGAGGTTTGCTTTGACTTCGGCCACCTTGTAGCCCACCGTTCTTCAGGAACCTAAAACGGCTGATGACACTGCGTTCACAGCCAAGAGCAGAGCGAAACAGATGCATGGATTCGTGCTCGGTTGCTTGTCCTGTGCTCACCTTGATTTCTCTACTCTTATACAGTGCAGGATCCCCTGCCTAGGGAATAACGCTGGCCACAGCGGCCCGGTCTTCTCACACCAATAAACTTAATTCAGGCACCTCCCCCACAGACACACCCACAGGGTACCCCAATGTAGATACTGGCTTCCCAGGTAATTCTACTTGTGCCATCTTATCAATTAAAACTAATTATAATAGATGGGTGGGTGGGAGGGGAATGGGAGGGTAGATGGATGAATGGATGGACAGACAGACAGACAGATGGATGAAGCAAAGTCAAGAGTCAAGAAGTTGCCAGACATAAATACAGAGGCAAACAAGGTTGTGCCTTAGCTCTCTCCTCATCTATGAGCCTGGGGCTCCATTCATAAAATTCTCCAAATGTGTATAATCCCCAGTAGGCACAGCACACACTGAGAACTTTCTTCCTGGTATTCTCCTCATATCTAATTCTGGTTACTCAACTCTTCTGAGTGATCCTCTTCAACTGTCACCCAGGTTCTAGCGTCATTGTGACATCTGGCCAAGGTCAGCCACTCTCAATAAGCACTGATCTCAATCTGCTATGAATTGGCATAGGCAGGCTCCTCTCTAGGTACCTAAGCGTAAAATTCAAGCTTCCAGGATGTGACTAGCCCCAGCTGCTGTCTGGTTGCCACTCAATGTTTTCCCCTCAGGTCCCTGCTACCAACAGTTGTCATAACAGCTCACGAGTTCAATGTTCATTACTTGCAGTTGTTAATAGAGACGCAAGTACAGATTATAAAAAGCACTCATAAAAATAGGATATGTTTGCTTATAGAATAAAGCACCCTTTGGAGAGGAGCACACAGCAGCCTGCAAAACGCCTGCTTGTAGAAATGTGGGCTGGGGAAGATGGCTCAGTGAATAAAGTGTTTGTTGTACAAGTGTGAGGACCAGAACTCAAATCCCTAGGACCCCTCAAATTGGATAATAGTAATAGTAGTCCTGTGGTGAGACAGGAGATGGAGAATCCCCAGATGCTCCTGGGCTAGTTAGCCTGAAGATGTACCTGCAAATAACACACCTGGTGTCAAATAAGAGGCCATCACCCAAGGTTGTCCTCTGGTCCCCACACTGTTGCATTCATTGCATGCATGTGTGCATGTGCGCCTGCGCCTGCGTGCGCTTGCCCTTGCGTGCACTTGCGTGCGCTTGCGCATGCACGTACGCGCGCACGCGCATACACCCCACCCGCACGCAATTAAGTCATACCCTCTAATCTGTGAATCACATTTTCCAGTGAGAACCAGCCAAGCTCAGTGAATCAGGCTGCTAAGAACCTGAGCAACTGCAGCCTTGCGGTGTGAATTAAATGGTCATTTCCACCTGTCACCGAATTCCCTTTCTTGGTGAGCAACAGCTCTATTCATCGGCGGAGACCTTGATGGACACAGTGTTTTCCTATCCACAATGAGGGACGCTTAGGAAAGCTTGAAGAGTGTGACAGGGGCACCGGGCTTGCCGGACGCTGCCTGAGCGGGTCACTGAATCTGACTATACTGCTATTCCATCCAAAATGTCTAGCTCTGTTTTTTCTTTTTCTTTTTTTATTTTTCCTCTTGCCCTCTCCCTAAAGAATGCTGTGATTACTTTACGCCAAACCGCTCAAGGATAATTCGTACTGTCAGGCAACCCTTGTGTTTGCCCATTATCCGACAGTTTGGGCCTCACTTCATATTCCGGAGTGGCGTGCTATAATGTAACACGATTTGAAATACTGTAAGGCAATAAGCAGAGTAACACAGTTTGACATCTTGAATCTCCGAGGAGACTTCCCTACACCGTCTACGGCGAATTTCCACTTCCCTCGTACCTGCGCCTTTGATATTATATTTGACTTCTGGAAGCATTATCTATTTTTAAATGCAATTACAAGAGGGAGGTGTTGGCAAAGAAAATTTCTCACGCTTGATAAGAACAGGGGTGGCACATCGGTCTTCAAACTGCACTGTCTAGAAGGACACCATGGAACCCCAACAGATAACATGGTGGGGATTTTTGAAAAGTCAGGACACATCCTCAGGCTCATGGTTAAACACTGCAAAATGTTTGCACACCCAGTAGGTGACCAAGCCATAACTACTTGTTGTACACCTACTATGTATAAGGCTCTAAGGGGAAACAGAGGATATGGCCAATGGTCCCCTCCTGATGGCTTAAGCAACATCACTGAAGAGGAGGCAGAAAGAATGTTAGAGGCCGCTGATGGTGTTGACTTGTGGACATGGCATGGCTACTCTACACATGACGTCACCGCAGTTGTGGTGCTGTGGTTATCCACATAAGGTCAGAACAACAGGATCAGTCAACATTCCAGCAGATGCACTAATTTTGGACTCAGTGGATTAAAAAAAATAGTAAGAATGAGGAAGAGATCTCGGATAGAAGGGAGATGTGCTGGGAATGCCTGAGAAATTGAAAAGGGGGAATTGTAAGGGTGCGTATGATCAAGACATACAGTTTACATGCATGAAAGTGACAAAGAATAAATAAAAGATATTGTATTTATAGGGATGGATCGATGACTCAGTGATTAAGAGCACTTACTGCTCGTGTGTCAGGCAGCTCACACTACCTAGAAATCCAGCTCCAGGGAACCTGTACTTCCTTCTGCACACACACACACACACACACACACACACACACACACACACACACACTCATGCACACTTTAAAATATAAGATAAAATGAACCTAAAAAAAAAAATAACGACAAGTGGCTGACATGTGCATTAGAATCAGAAAGGCTGCAATTGAACATGTTGATCGAATTTAAAATAAATATGATTCAAATCTTGCAGAATATTCTAGATCAAGTACCAAGTTTGATATCTCCACCTGACTTGTTGTTGTTGCTGCTGCTGCTTCTGTTATTTCTATATAGGGGTCAAAAGAATGGGGACGGGGCCAAATAGAGAATGGCTGTCTCAGGTTTAGCATCACAAAGTTTGGAAAAGCCAAGGAAATTTGCAGCATCAGCCCCAAGGTCCAGATTTGGCACGGAGCCTCCTCCAATGGAAAGATAAATCCTCCAAAACAAAGAAACCCCTGCCCTCCTTCCTCTTGCTCCCACTGTCTTTTCCCTTCATGGCAAACATTCGAGAGCAACGCTCCCCGTTGCCAGACAGATCGCTAGTTCCTGAATTATCTTTGAGAGATGCCTAAGAAGCTGAAGACTGTCTTCCCCTCTCCTTATCACAGGAACATGTCACTCTCAATCATAGGCACACGCTGATGCCAATCCTTGACTGGCTGGTTCTGCAGATGACAAGACTCTTCTCTTTTTACCTCTGAATGCTCTTAATTCGTTTCTAGACTTGTTATAAACGTCACCTCGTGGATTCAGTAAAAGTTGAGTATTTAGTGCATCCCCCCCTCCCCCGCCGTGTACGTACATGCCATTCACATGTGTGTAGATGTCATAGGACAACCTCACTGTTGGTCCTTGGCTTCCACTTTGTTTGACACAGGGTCTCTTACTGTTCTGGCTCATGAGCATCCAAGGATCCTTCTGTCTCTACCTTCTATCTTGCCATAGGGGCTACAGATGACCTGATCCAGCATCTAGATTTATGTGGGTTTTGGGAATCCAAGCTCAGGTTCACACACTTGTGCAGTAACCACTCTAACCACTTAGCCATCTCCCCAGCCCAAGCTAAGTATTCTCTATAAGCTTTAAACAAGTGATGGGACCTTTTATGGTTCCAACACATTAGCCACTTCACTGTCCACACTGAACAGTAAATGTGGCTCTTTGTAGGTGGGGTATTTGTGCACACCACGCAGAACAGGTGAGATCATCTCTCAGGATCCATGGGAGCTTTGATTCCAGTCCCTCTGGGTATATCAGAATCAAAGCATGTTTTAGTTCCAGTTGTAAAATGATGCAGCATTTGCATATAACCTGTATCCATACCTTGAACACATTTGGTAGCCTCTACGTCATCTGTAACATGTAATAAAATGCAAATGTCTGTTGTTATCCTAATAACAAGAATGACTCTCCACATCCTCAATAGAGATGCAATTGTGATTTTTCTGAATATCTCAACCTTTTGTGTGTTGAATCTGAGGTGCAGAATCCATATAGATGACAAATTGTTTCTATTGTCACTGAGAAAGAAATGGAACTTAATTACATGGACTTTTATGTCATCCAGTGTCACATAGTTAGCAAATAGAGTTACTGATCTAACCCAGGTAAGACTGACAACAAAGTCTGTTTTTATTTAAGCACTATTTGGTCTGGACCTGGTGACACAGGTCTCAGCTATTTAAGAGCCAGAGGCCAGAGAATCCAATGTTCAAAGCAAGCCCAGGCAATTTAATGAAACTTGGTCTCAAAAATAAAAGGTCGTTACATAGAGCTCAGGTTATAGATCAGTGAAAGAGCACCTGCCTACACACACACACACACACACACACACACACACACACACACACACACACACCACAGAGTGAAGGAGGACTCAGGGGTGCAACTCAGTGGTAGAGCACCTGGCTAGAATCCCTCAGTGAGGGGCTAGGATGTGGAACAGTGGTAGAGCACCTGCCTAGAATCCCCCAGTGAGGGGCTGGGGGCATGGCTCAGTGGTAGAGATCCTATCTAGAATCCCCCAGTGAGGGGCTGGGGTGTGGCTCAGTGGTGGAGCCCCTGCCTAGAATCCCCCAGTGAGGGGCTGGGGTGTGGCTCAGTGGTGGAGCCCCTGCCTAGAATCCCCCAGTGAGGGGCTGGGGTGTGGCTCAGTGGTAGAACAGCTGCCTAGAATCCCCCAGTGAGGGGCTGGGGTGTGGCTCAGTGGTAGAGCACCTGCCTAGAATCCCCCAGTGAGGGGCTGGGGTGTGGCTCAGTGGTGGAGCCCCTGCCTGGAATCCCCCAGTGAGAGGCTAGGTAGTGGCTTAGTGGTAGAGCACCTGCCTAGAATCCCCCAGTGAGGGGCTGGGATCATGACTCAGTGATTGAACATCTGCTTAGCCCAGCACAAGGACTTAAATCCAATCTCTAGTACAAGGGGAGGGAAATAAAAACGGAAAACCTATTCTCTGGCATGCCCTCAAAAGACAGAGTTCCCATCTGACTTAACTTTAATGCCTAATACCTAGGCTACAGTAGACAGTCAAAACACATGCTCTGTGATTGAAGGAGAGAGAATAGAAAACCATCAGACTTCCTACGGCTCAAGGGGAAAACCAGGAGGCTCCCTGGTAATTTGGCTGAAGTAACTATTCAGTCAACATTGAATCAAATGTGAATTGAATTGACTTACCTCAAGTAATAGAGCTAGATCCATCTCCCGAACTGAAGACAGAAAACTCCCTTCTATATGACTTCGCAACTTATCACTGTCAGGAAGGCTGAGCGGGAAGAGCTGGGGCTGAGCCGACTTACGCAGAAGAGTCTGGAAAATAATCAATTGAATTCAAAGTGCTATACATCATGGATGCTTAGAGACAGAAGAGACCTTGGAGAGATCATCTCCTTCTCCTTCTTCATTTCACAGAAGAAAACATTTCCAGCAAAGGATGCAGCTTCTGCCAGCATCACCCAGGGTAGGGGAATGTTAGGGCTGGAGTGACAAGGTCACCTTGTCCTATCTCTGACATGATAAAGATTGAGGTATCCTCATTTACACACCCCCAAAACCTTAAGAGAAGCCAGACACCCATACCTGGGTATATCTGTAACCCAGCATCCAAGAGGTGGAGGCAGGAGGATTTTGGATTTCAAGGTTGTTCTCAGATATATAGTAAATTCAAGGCCAGCCTGGGCTACATTTGCCCAGGCAAAGAGAAAATAATTAAATAGGAAATACCTTAGGAACTTATGTTATTCTAAAGACGCTGTGGGATTCTCATTCTGGATTTCATAGGAATTAACAGCCCCCTGACTAAACAGTCGGTTGCATGCAACAAATTCAATTCTCTTCCTATCTAGAAAGAGAACGCTTTCCAGGTCAGCCCTTGGAAGAATTGAGGAAAATAGTCTTTAGGGTCTGTTTCCATGTTCTGTGATTCAGGCGAGAAATCTAGCTGAAAATATCTGTATGGATGTTTATGGTCTACTTCCCTGGATTCTAACTGTGTGTGGAGGGAGGTGGAGGAGGGTACCTCCTATTAAAACAAGAGCCTTATCCTTGGTAAGCAAATGTTCTGTCTTTGAATCAAACCTCCAACCCTTCCCCCCCCCACCCACCCACTAGAGGATTATAAGCAGATGCTCTACCACTGAGCCATGCCCCTAGCTCCTCACTGGGGGATTCTAGGCAGTTGAGATCTAGAAAAAAAATAAGTAACAGTTAAAAAGCCAGAGTTTCCAAGTGTGGTGGTGTAGTCTTGTCACCTTGGATACTCAGGAGGCCAAGGCAGGAGGATGTTCGGCAGCTTTTGACACACTTGTGAAGGCACCTCCACCAAAAAGAAGAAAAGGAAAAAGAAAAAGAAAAAAGAAAAAAAGAAAGGAAGAAAGAAAAGAAAGAAAGAAAGAAAGAAAGAAAAATCCTTGCCGTTTAACAATCAGGCCCTGACTGCTGGAGCCTGACCTGGGGTCTTAGGCAGCCGTTTAAAGCCTAACTCCTAATGACCCATGAAGCCTTACTTACTTTGGTTTACTACCAAACAAGATAGTGAACAGTCAGCCTATTGACTCAGGTACAGGAGCCTCCACAAACCGCCCCTGTGAGAAGACTAAACAACCTCCCCATCATCTGCCATTAAAAACTCTCCCCGCTTCCTCATGCCCTCTGCTCTCTGAGAGCTTCTCTGCCACATTCCATCAAAGTGTATTTAATTAACTCTCTATCCCCTCCTCTTTATGCCTTCACATTAATTTTCAGTCCATGCATCGGTAGACTGTTACTGTTGACCAGGCACAGCAACCTTATCGGAGAATAAAAAATAAAGGACTGGGATGTGGCTTCCTGGTAAAGTACTGTCTAGAATTGTCCAGCGAGGGACTAGGGGTGTGGCTCAGTGGTGGCACACTTACCCAGAACTCCTTAGTGAAGGTTTAGGGATATTGCTTAGTGGTAGAATGACTGCCTAGAATCCCCCAGTGAGGGGCTGGGGTGTGGCTCCGTGGTAGAGGACCTACCTAGAATCCCCCAGTGAGGGGCTGGGGTGTGGCTCAGTGGTAGAGCACCTGCCTAGAATCTCCCAGTGAGGGGCTGGGGTGTGGCTCAGTGGTAGAGCACCTGCCTAGAATCCCCCAGTGAGGGGCTGGGGGTGTGGCTCAGTGGTAGAGCACCTGCCTAGAATCCCCCAGTGAGGGGCTGGGGTGTGGCTCAGTGGTAGAGCACCTGCCTAGAATCCCCCAGTGAGCAGCTGGGGTGTGGCTCAGTGGTAGAGCACCTGCCTAGAATCCCCCCAGAGAGGGGCTGGGGTGTGGCTCAGTGGTAGAGCCCCTGCCTAGAATCCCCCAGTGAGGGGTTGGGGTGTGGCTCAGTGGTAGAGCCCCTGCCTAGAATCCCCCAGTGAGGGGCCGAGGTGTGGCTCAGTGGTAGAGCGCCTGCCTAGACTCCTCTAGTAAAGGAGAGGAGGTGTGGTTCAGTGGTAGATCACTTGTCAAGTATGCTAGAGGCTCCTAGGTTCAATTCCCAATACAGGGGAAAGAGAGAGAGAAATAATCATGGAAAACGTCACAAAGAATCTGTAGCTCTGAAATGATGCAGAGACCAGAGTTTCCTGACCCTGATGGAATGCTCTGTCCTTTTTCTGTTCTTTTTCTGCCAATAGCATGTTTTCTGATTGCTTTCCACGAAGGGCTTCACTCTCACTCACTCCCTGAAGAACACACATCTATCTGAAGCAACCCCATCCTACAATGCCATCACTCAACACAGTAGCTCTGCAAAAGGGCGTGGTTTGGAAAGCTCCGTGGTGCTCCCAATTATTCTTCTTCTTGGATCCCTGGGATGTGGGCACCTGATCATCAAGAGCTATTCACTGGCCATCTCCTTTATGTGGGTGGGGATAATACAGATTTCATTCCTCAAATGCTTCTCTGCTCTCCCTTTTGAGCAGAGCCATCGATTTGCACGCATTTTCAAGGGCCTGCACAATAGGCGGAGAATTAAAATAACGGACGAAAAAAAACTAATAGAAAACAGGTGTGACTCTGAAACTTAGAGCGTGCGTTCTCCAGCCTTGGAGCTCTCTGGGAGAAAGCATATTTACCATACAATAACAGAGACAGCAGAGAAGAAAACAAATAGCATGCAATAGACAATAAAGTCTCAGGGAATGAATGCTGTTCCCCAGCTGGAGCCCAATTCAACATCTAGCTGTGTAACCAGATAAAACGAACACAACAAAGACTGCTATGTTAAGTTGGTTTTTTACTTTTTCCCTGTAGGGACTGGGAAGCGAAGATGCCAAGAGTATAAATTAATTTTTTTGTAAAACATTTTCTAAACAGTTTCTTAGGCTGGATCGTCTGGGTTGATGAATTGAATGCCAGGTCTGATGCTAAGTAGGTGTATCATGCGAGTTCACAAGGGAGAACCACCACTCAATAGCACAGCTGAGACCATATGGACATCTGAGGAAGACAGACAAACCTCCGAGGCCAGCTTCTGGACTCTGCTGACCTTCAGTGTTCAGAAAGATCTTGAAAATAGAAAGGGCTTTGTGAATGGTTCAGTTTTGCCATCCCAGTTTCCACAGGTGTCCTGAGGCTGAGTAAGTGCAGCCAGCTACCTCAGGCTGAGTGGCCGTCCTGTTTTTAGTGCCTCTTGCCTTCATGAGCAGAGCTCTGGGTCACACTGCCAAAGTAGGATAGTTCCACCCACCCTCGAGCCTTTGGACAGATGGATGGTAAAAAGCCCAGGGGAACTGAGGCGGGGTGAACTAAACACAGCTCATTTTCCCTTGAGGGTTGTTACAGCTTGAACCTGGTGTGGCCTTCAGTGGTCTGTGTGATGAAGGCTTTGTGTCCAGTGTGGTGATCTGGGGAAGTGGTGGTACCTTTAAGAGGAAAGGCCTAGTGGGAAGACCTGTAGTCATTGGGATGTATGTCCTTCCAAGGAATAATGTGGACCTCTTCTTTCTTCCTCCTTGGCCTTCTTTCCCTTTCCTTGGCCTTCCCTTCTTTTCCCTTCTTCTCCTCCCCCTTCTCCTCTTTATCCTTGTCTCCACCTGTCCTCTCCCTTCCTCATCCTCCTCATCCTCTCTCTTCTCCTCTTCCTTCCTGTTCTCTCCTCTCCTCCTCTCCCTTCTTCCCTCTCTCCTCTCCTTTTTTCCTCATCCCTTCTTCTCCCCCTTCCTCTCATCCTTTCCACTCCTCCTTCCTCCTCCCCCCACCTCCCTCCTCACTATTCTGAACACTAAGTGAATAAGGTGCTTTGCCAAGATGGTCCATTTGTCATGTGACTCTGTGGTCCAAAAGCAAAGAGGCATGTGATACACCCTCAGGGTGTAACTCAAAGGTAAATGCTTCCTAGTGTGCACAAGGCCTTGGGTTCCATCCCCAGCAGAAGGAAACACAAGAGAACAAAGCAGTGAAGCCATCCAAGCACTGAAGAAATCTTCCAAAGTTGTAAGGCAAAATTATTCTTATCTCCTTGATGGTTCCAGGTGTTTTGTCACTAAGCAGAGCTGACTAATGAAGAAGCTGACAGCCTAGAAAATCCAGGGCCAAGCAAAAAAGAGAGGAGAACTGGTCAGTTAGTGGAACAGAAACAAATGATGGCCAAGAAGGCCCTTCTCTCTCATGAGAGCTTCCCCCTCCTCCAAGGGATTTAGACAATAGCTCTTCAAACAGGAAGACTGCTGTCCATAAGAGCCCAAAGCTTGGAAGTCATCTAATCCAACTTTCTATGGAAGGCAGCACCCAAAACAGTTGTGTGTCTTGAAAGGTATAAGGAACTTACGTAAAATGCACATTTCCAGGGCCAGAGCAATGACTCAGCAGGTATGTGTTTGTGCAGCTCTTACACTTGGCCTGGGTTCAGTCCATATTGGCTGGCTCAGAGCTACCTGTAACATCAGCTCCTGGGGTTACTATGCCCTCTTCTGGCCACCAAGGGTACCTGTACTCACATGCATATATTTCACACAAAAACAAATATACATCAATTCTTCAATTAAAATTTAATTCAATTGGACAGGTAGTGGTGACAGTCACCTTTAATCCCGTCACTTGGGAGGCCAAGGCAGGTGGATTTCTGTAAGTTTGAGGCCAGCATGGTCTACAGAGTGAGTTTAAGAGCAGCCAGGGGCTACACAGTGAAACCCTGCGTCTTGAAAAAAAAAAAACATTAATTTAATTTAATAAACATATGCATCCCTGAGCCTCACTCTGATTCATTGAAGCTAAGTGTAAGATCAAGAATTTCTTTTCTTTATAAACTCTCAGACAACTCAAATGTTGTCTCTCAGCTGCATATGTACTACTAATGCTCCAAAAGCCTCTAAGAGTATGATTTGCACTTCCAACCAGACAGCCATCCTTGAGACAAATTGGGGTATTAAAAAGGATTCTCTGGGTCTACAAGATGGCTCAGCAGATGAAGACACTTGCCATCAACTCTGATGACCTGAGTTCCATCCCCAGGACCCACATGGTACAAGGAGAGAACTAAGTCCCAAACATTGTCCTCTGACCTTCACATGTGTGTCTTCAATGAACATGCACATGTATATGCATAAGTACATACATACATACTTGCATACATACATACATAATTAATTAATTGATTAAAAGAACCTGACAGCCTGTCTACCCATTGGCACCTACTCCGCATTCTACAACAATCTTTCTTCCCACAACATTGACGTATGATTACAAGACACCCCGGGCCCCTTGTCTCGAGATTTCTATCCTCTTTTGAGTGTCTTTCGGTGACTCCCTAACTTGTTCATAACAAAGTTAAAACTCACAAATGTGTGAACCCCACCATAACCAGCCTTACTCCTGCCTCTCTCATCAGTTTTTATTTGGGGAGATGTGCTAGTGACAGAACTCTAGAGCTTGGCACATGCTAAGCAGGCGGCCTGGCTGCAAGGGATACTCCTAGATCCTCACTGCAGGATTCTAGGCAAGGGCTCTACAGCTGAACCTTGTCTCTACTGTTGAACCATGCTCCAAACTCCTCATGTCCTCCCCAAACCAGAGGGAAAAAAAAGCTTAATTCAAGGAAACAGACACAGTGGATTCAGAGGAGCTAAGGACCACACTGGAGAAGAGGATGTCCTATAGGGAAAGGGTTATTTTTCTTAGAGCCCTCCAAAGAAGCCCTAAAGCCAAGTAACCTTTGGCTCTGGAGTATCATCAATCTTGGTTTCAATTTCCAAGTCAGCTACACAAAACCTGGTAATCACCCATTAATATAGAAATTTTGGGGATGTCTTTGAAAGCAGAAGATCCTTTCTCAGCTTGTGGTAAGTTTATTTCAGGGGTTATGGTGCCAGATTTAGTTACACAAAACTGTCATTGAACCACTGAGTGGATTCCAAGGTCCTCCTCGCTCCCCAAATTCAAAGACTGAAATTCACTGGCCACAGAGGCTGAGTTATACAAAGTATCTTGTTATGGGAATTTTAGAGAAATAAAGGAAACCCACACTCCTCTTGTACAGAATAAGGGGGTCCAAGGAAACAAGCTAACACTGAGGGCCATTGCCTTGGAGTTAGTAAAGCTTTACCACGAGGAGGCAAGGACCGGGTGCTGAACTGGTCAGTCCAGTTCCTATTCTCAGGGTGCTCAATTAGAGGTCTCTTGGTTACAGTCACATCCCCATACATGGTTTCTAGAGAAGGGGGTCTCATTAAGGAGAAAGGAGAAGAGGAAAAACTAGCGCCCCGCCCACCCCCGCACCCCTACCCATGTTGGTTAGTTTCATTCCAGCTTGATGTAATAGAATCCATTTTGGAAGGGGAACTCACAATTGAGAAAATATCTCCATGAGATTGGCCTCTAGGCAAGTCTGTGGGGCGATGGCCTTGATGGGTGATTGATGGGGAAGGGAGCCCAGACCACTTGTGGGCAGTGCCACCCATGGGCAGGTGGTCCTGGATTGTATAGAAAAGCAGGCTGAGCAATCCATGAAGAATGAACCAGTAAACATGCCCTCTGTTTCCATCCCTGATTCCTGAGATCCTGCCCTGACTTTCCTATGTTGCTTTTTGGTCTTTTGGTCATGGAGTTTTATCACAGCAGTTAAGATGCCACTCCACACTCTTTTGGTGTCCCTAGCCACTGGCCTGAACAGAACCAAGGGCATTTTCTGCTTTGGGCCAAGGGCAAGAATTAGAACTGTCCACTGGGGGAGCCTTGGCTCCTAAATCTATCTCATCAGTTTTCCAAGGCGCATGCTTGGTGTATAGCTTCCAACTACCTCTCATTTAGGTCACGCACACAAAGGTCATGGACTCATGGTCACACACAGCCAACATCCTGATCATAAACAAAGCTGAAGCTCCAAGAGCCCGGCTATTTCTACACTCTGTGGATGCCCTGTGGGCCATGCTGACCTTGAACTCCTGCTTCCTGCCAGTTGAGGATCACACCATGTTTCCCCTTAGTCCAGTTCTGTTTCCTTTCTCTTCTTCCCATAAGGGACCCCTAATAAACAAGTTGCACCCCATCTTTGTCTCAGTGTGTGCTTCTTCACATCTAAGCCAGATGCACCATAGGCTCTTGACTGTAAATCCGTTTTTTTTTCCTACTCTCTAAGAATCACAGCCAAGCCTTTTGAAAGCCCGAAGAACAGGCCCTCAACATATCTTTGCCTGAGGCAAAGCAGGGCAGAAGATCACAAGGTTTCTATTAGACCAAAATCTCTCCAAGGTAAGCGCTGTGTGCAGGCGTCTAAGACCCTGAGTTGCCGCAATTTATATTTAATGTGCAAACACTCTGCCTGTAGAGGCTGGATCAAGACATTTATCTTGGAAAGAAAAGAGAAAACGTTAGATCACAATATACTGATATTCAAGAGGAGGAGGAGAAAGGAGGGAAGGAAATACACAGGCATGTGAATGTGTGTGTGCGCGCACACACACACACACACACACATGCACACACACACAGAGCTGGGAAGATAGCTCAGCCAATAAAGTCCTTGTTGTACATTCAAGAGGAGATGAGGGCTACCAACTGAATCCACCCGAGAAAAGCCCTGAGAATGGTGTATCATTATAACCCCACAACTAAGATTGTCCTCTGCCCCCCATACACATGCACAAATCTATGTGCACCTGAGTATGCATGTAAGTATACACACACACACAGGCAAAGAATAAAAAAGAAATCTCTTGCTACCAGCTATATATAGATATTCTTTTGGAGAGCCAGGAAGGCTGTTGACTACTGTAATATATTGTTATGCGTGGCTGCCAGAGCACTTGTAGAGCAGCCACAGATCATGTCTGACATTGCCTTCGCTGACCTTTTCAATACTGCCCAAGCACTGTGGAGCTGGTGTTTCTAGAGGAATTCAAATCAAATGTACCCAGGCAGAAAGGATCTGGCTGTGGGCAAAGCCCAGTCAGTCACTCTGTGGTTCGCCCTGCCATTCTCATGTAAATTGTAATTCTTTATAGACATAGCCTGTCCTCTGCCCAGGTGCTCTCTTCAAAATGGCAGGGAAGGCCAGGAGGCCATGGGATCTGCTGGCAAAGAGCTTGGCTCCCCACCTAACAGGACCAGCCCACATCCTGTCCCCAGACAGGGAGACAGGAGGACGCTGTAAAGCCTCACTTGAAAGCATACAAAAGGAACTTGGACATTCAAAGAGAACGGGGACACTAGTCTCAGTCACAGTAACATACTCTTTTCACCTCAGAATCCCCAGAAGCTGAGACAAGAGAATCACGCCCCAGTCCAGCTTGTCTACCCAGCAAGACTGGCTCAAAGACAAAGTCTAGGTATGGAGCTCGGTGGTAGAGTGCTTGGCTAGGATTCTCAAGGACCATAAGTTTGATGGGTAGTGTGTAAGGAAACAGGCAAGCCAAGCAAGCTGGGTGCGGTGCTGCATGCCTGTGATCCTAATACTTGGGTAGCTGAGGCAGGGGGAATGAGTCTGAGGCCAACTTGTACTAAATGTAGCATGTTCTGGGCTAGACCTCGTTATTGTGTAAAATCCACTCTCAAAAAAAAAAAAAAAGAAAAGAAAAGAAGAGAGAGAGAAAAAGAGAGAGAGAGAGAGAGACAGACAGACAGACAGACAGACAGACAGACAGACAGACAGACACACACAGAAGAAGGAGGAAAAGGAGGAGGATGAGGATGGGGAGGGAGGGAGGGAAGGAGGAAGGGAGGAAAATCAAAAAGGGAAAGGAGGAAGGAAGGAAGGAGGAAGGCGACTTCTAGTTGACATTTGAGTTTTAGGAGTCACACAGCTGTACTATGCATTGTCTCTCTGCTGGTTTTGGTGCAGTTGCTGCTTAGGTTTACCTGTAGGGATCTTTAGGGCCTTAACTTGAAAGTGAGAATCTATCAAACCTGCATTTAGACATGGGGATCATTTGAGAAATGTTTTACCCAAAGCTAAGACATAATTAACTGACCTAGCCTTGACCCAGCTCTTTCCTCCCCTTAAGTGCTAAAGGTGCCTACCTACCAGACACTGAGAACATCTGTCAGGAAAAGATGGAGAAAGGTGGTACCCAAGCTTCTGAGTGATCTGCCCCTATTCTTAGAAAAGACAGCAAACAGTTGTCCCTAGTATTAGCTGTTCTGCCTCTTGCCTTTGCCTTTGTTATTTCTCTTTTTGTTTTTGTCGGGGGCAGGGGTCACTTTTTTTTCTACTTATTTTTTTTATTAATTTATTCTTGTTACATCTCAATGGTTATCCCATCCCTTGTATCCTCCCATTCTTCCCTCTCTCCCATTTTCCCCCTATTCCCCTCCCATATGACTGTTCCTGAGGGGGATTACCTCCCCCTGTATATGCTCATAGGGTCACTTTTTTTTTGAGACAGAGTCTAATGTAATCTAGTCTAATCTTGAATTCACCGTGTAGCCCAGGCTGGCCTAGAACTCCTGATCATCCTACCTCTGTGTCCTGAGTGCTGAGATTATAGGCTTACACTACCATGAAGAGATTTTTCCCCTCATTTCTATCCTTTACTGAAAAGGAGCTGATTGGGCTGGAGAGATGGCTGAGAGGTTAAGAGCACTGGCTGCTCTTCCAGAGGTCCTGAGTTCATTTCCTAGGAACCACATGGTGGCTTACAACCATCTATAATGAGATCTGGTGCTCTCTTATGGCCAACACAGGGGCACATGCAGTCAGGAAGTTGTATACATCATACATAAATAAATCTTTTTTTAAAAAAATAGAAAAGGAGATGATTTTAAGCCAATCTTTCTCCTCCTCTTCTTCCACCTCCTCCTCTTCCTTCTCTTCTTCTTCAGCCTTTATTCCTCCCCCCAAATCCATGCCTCTCTCATGGGTTTTTCTGGAGGATGAGCTTCTAGACCTGGATCCAAAAATAACTCCTTTTGGGTTTCTTTTTTATATAATTCTCCCCAAGTAGAGCATCCACATTCCTCACTCTCACAAATTCCTTGGCAGAGGCGCTCAGAGGGAATCTGCCTTAGAAGGCAGAGCATGGAGCAAACTGGAGCTGGAAGTGGTGACACAGTGGGTTATATAACTCTTCCTGCTGCTAAGAGTACAGGCAGGAGGACCGGGGATGCCAACTTAGCAGTAGCACTGTGGGCCCCGTGCCTGCCATGGAAGGGCTCCAGAGGACCATCTGGGCAGACTTGGCAATCAGGGCTTCCTCCCAGAGCCTTCTCTATCCCCAGTCACTGGCTCCCTTGTTGAAATTTTGCAGGTTCTCAAGGCAGTATTGCCTAGGTTCACTGGAATGGTTTCTGTT
The DNA here is from genome assembly GCF_964271855.1 of Acomys minous. Lineage (NCBI taxonomy): Eukaryota > Metazoa > Chordata > Mammalia > Rodentia > Muridae > Acomys > Acomys minous. Next base: position 76,513,630 of record NC_140498.1, read on the forward strand.
AGGGTTGGGGAGATGGCTCAGTCAGTAAAGTGCTTGAGGCACAAACATGAGGAACTGAGTTGGACCCCAAAACTCAAGGAAAAGAGTGAGTTGTGGTGGGATGCGCTTAAAATCCCAGCACTGGAGTGTCAGAGACAGGAGGATTCCTGGAGCTCACTGACTAGCCAGTGTAGGCAGATCAGCAAGTAGACCTCTGAATTCCACATGTAAACACGCATACATACACACACACTCACACCTGCACACACACACACACACACACACACACACACACACACACACACACGGTGGGTGGGGGCTTGCTCTGTTAGACTTTCAGAATAGGACAAGACCTAGAAGTATCTGGCAAGCTTTCCAGAAGGTTCTAGAACATGCCAAAGTGTGAAAGCCATTGCCCAAACAGAAATCCTTGTCTGTCTCTCTAGCAGTACCTATACCATGGAACATTCTTGAGTGGGCAGTTAGCCCACATGTAAGGGGAAATTGGCCAGTAGCTGAAAGTGGACAGAGGCACCTACAGGAACAGACTGTAGAGAAAAGCATGGATCTCTACCAGGCATACTAAAGCAAGGTGTCATCCCAGCAGGTAGCAGCATTGCTAGGCAAAGCAGTGAGCACAGCCGCTCTCAGTGAGACAGAACAAGGGGAAGCCGGAACTGCACCAGCTTGTCTCAAGCATCTGCAGTTGGCTATGTATCCCATTTCAATCAGAACTGTCCCAGGAGCTGGTGATGATGTTGAAATTCAACTCTCTCGGTATGATGGTTCATATCGAGTATGAACTTAACAATATGTAAAAATCACCCAGGAGACACCCCTCTGGTTGTGCCTGTGAGCGGCTCTCTAGAATTAGGTAACTGAAGTAGGAAGTCCCACCCCAATGTGGGTGGCACCATCCCATGGGGGAGGGGGCGTTTCCGGACTGAGTGGCAGCATCCATCCCTTCCTGCTTCCTGACTGTGGCTACGATATGACCAGGTGCCTCACTCTGGTGCTGCCATCCTTCCCAACTGTGACAAAGTGTAGCCTTAGACTGTGAGCCAAAGTCACAGGAGGAAAGAGTAGATGGATCTCATCCAATTCTGCAGGTTTACAAACCCAAAGACCTTAATCTCCTCCCCACAAGTCAGAGATCCTTAGAGCTCACTGAGGCAAATGCAACCGAGCAACTGAAACAGAAAATTTTGCAAAAGAAGTGAAAAAGATCCTCAAGACATCACCAAAAATAAATAAATAAATAAATAAATAAATAAATAAATAAATATCTCCAGGAAAACAATGTTGATTAATGAAAAACACATGGGATAGATTTCTCTAAAAATACACGTAGCTTGGGGCTGGAGAGATGGCTCAGAGATTAAGAGCACTTTCTGTTCTTCCAAAGGTCCTGAGTTCAATTCCCAGCAACCACATAGTGGCTCACAACCATCTATAATGAGATCTGGTGCCATCTTCTGGTGTGCAGCACACATGAGGACAGAACACTGTATAAGTAATAAATAAATAAATCTTTTAAAAAATACACAGAGTTCTAGAAATCAAGGGGAAGGAAGAGGCTGTGAAACCCAACAAGTTAAACAATGGCGTGCTGACTTGGGGAAGGGAGTTATACATGTTAGATTCCTTGTGTCTTTCTTTCTTTCTTTCTTTCTTTCTTTCTTTCTTTCTTTCTTTCTTTCTGTGGAGCAGGGGTGGGGGCGGGGGGTTCTCCACCTAGATTCCTTAGGATTCTATGATTGTTAGAATAAACAGAAGACACTTCCTGGGGACTGGGGAAATGGATGGCTCGGTGGGGAAAGCACTTGCTAGGCAAGTGAGGAGCTGAGTTTGGGTCCCAGCAACTTCATAAGAAGGCAGGTATAAGGATATGTATCTACAGTCCCAGAGCTGAGGAGGCGGAGACAGGAGGATCCCTGGGCTTGCTGTCAGCCAGCCTAGCCTACTTGGAAAGTTGCAGGCTAGTGAAAGACTCTATTCCAAAAAAGGTAGATGGCTTCTAGCAAATAACACCTAAGCTTGTCCTCTGGCCTACAATTCGCGCGTGCGCACACACACACACACACACACACACACACACACACACACACACACTCATGCGTGCAAACACATACATACACTTGTGAGGGCAAACATACATGCACACACGGAGTTGTCTCCATGATTCCCTTATTTAACTTACAAGAAAGATACACCATAGGACATAGTATACTGGAATGCAGTTCAATAAATGAGCAATTCCACACCTTAGCATTCTTGAGGACTGGGGGGGGGTGGGATGTAGGGGGAAAAGGGGAGAGGCAAATTCAGTAAATGTTGCACCTTCCCTTTTCCCTGCCTTTTTGGTGAAGAATGCAGGACCCACATGTAGGTACACACCTACAGCCTCCATATCTCTGAAGAGAAGGTAGGAAAAACTGCAAGGTTATGAGAACCTACCTTAGGACGGGGAGGATGGTGGAAAGGCTTTCCATACTTTCCACACAGGTGTACAGACCAGAGTTTGCATCCCCAGAGCTCAGGTCAGTGCCAACGGGTACAGCAGCTGCCTGAAATTCTGGCCTCAGAAGGCAAAGAGAGGGGATTCCAGAGCAAGCTGGCCATTAGCTCTGGACTGCAAAGAGAGACCCTGTCTTAGAGAGTGATGCAGAAGTGTTGAAGGATGATTTTTGACACCAACCTTGAGCCTACACACACACACACACACACACACACACACACACACACACACACACACACATTTAAATGGGGATGGGGGAGAGCTGGAGAGATGGCTCTGTGGTTAAGAGGACTTGCTGCATCTGCAGAGGACTGGAGTTTGGTACCATGCACCTATGCTGGGTTACTCACAACAACCTGTGTCTCGCTCACACATCGGAGGAGAAGGTAAGGCGGTAGCAGGAGAAAAAAAAACCTAGAGAGCGAGAGCTTTGTTGTAGATGACCTGTTATACCTCACAGTCCTAGCACTTGAGAGGCAAAAGCAAGGGGGCCAGGAGTGCAAGGTCGTCTTGTATCTTTGGCTATAGAAGTCAGTAAATGTCTCTGATTCTCACCTCAGATGGGCATGCCTGGGAGGTTGTATTAGTTAGCATTCTTCTTGCAGTGATGGAACACCTGGCAGAGACAACGTAGTGGAGGGGTTCCATTCTGGCTGCTTCCCAGGGTTCATTCAGCTCATCCAGGGAATCAAACAGTCTCTTCTGGTCTCTGAAAGTCACTGCACTCATGTGCATGTGCACACGCACGCACGCACACACACGTACACACACACACACACACACACGAGTGTGCATGCACACACATAATTTTAAAAAGCCTTAATAAATAGATAGATAAATGAATAAGTATATAGATATAGATAGATGATAGATAGATGGATAGATAGATAGACAGACAGACAGACAGACAGACACATAGATAGATAGATAGATAGATAGATAGATAGATAGATAGATAGATAGAATCATTTATTAATAGATGAGGAATAGTTGTATCCCAGCAGACCGCAAGACTCCCAGGTCTCTGAATGCTTGCACCTTCCACATGGACAATCTCTGCTATAGCTTGGTAAGAAATATTCTCCATAGGATCATGATTTAAATGCTTGGTTTTCAATACTAAAGGTGTTTTGGCAGGAAATGAGAAGAAAAGCCTTTAGCTGGCCTGGAGGAAACATTTCACGAGGGGGATACTAGCCCTAATGGCTTTCTCTTTCGTCCTCTGAGCCCTGTCAGCCATAAAGTAAACATGCCTCCGCTTCCACATGCTCCCAGCACTGTGATGTGAACTGCTCCTCCATGCCTTCCCCTCTATGAAGGACTGGGCCCTCTGAAGCCGTGAGCCAAAGTCAACCTTCCCTGTTTGGGTCATTCCCTCCCGCCTGTTGGGTGTCATTGCCATTTGTTGCCCAGAGAGAGAGAGAGAGCGAACAACCACAGATGTGGAGAGGTGACGTGAAATCCGTTTGCTTTAAGGAGGAGAAACAATCATGTTTGGATTAAAGTGCTGTGAAGATGAGAGAGCGGTGTTCACAGAAACGCACCGAAGCATGTAAGGTCGTGTGCGTTGTACCAGTAGAAATACACACGCGTTTTATTAGAGGGAGCCACTTCCAATAGCCGCAAAACAAGGAGAAGTTAATAGCCACCCTAACATGTAATTATTTCTTAATATATAGTCCCAATTCCCACGCGTCCCAGTAGTTTCATCCAGTGCAGTGTTGGAGACGCTTATTTAGCACATCCCGAACCGTTGCTCCTAGGGAAATAACACACACAGGCGCACATCATCTCATGTAGATTACCATCTGAAACCCTAAACACATCCCGTGCTGGGAGATTCTACTTTATTTTTACAAGTGGGAAAGTGAGATTGAGAAGTGTTAAGTGACTTGCCCGAGGCCTCCTCTCACCACTGCCAGATCAGACAACATGCCTACCTTGTCCAGCCGGTCCCAGAGCTAACCTTCCCGCCTATCCCGACCCCAGCCTCTGGGGATGACTGGAGAGGAGCTCAGGCCAGCAGACCTTGTGCAAGTCTGGAATGACTCTGAAAATACAGGAAGTATTGATTGGGGGGGGGCATTAAAATAAATTTCAGTGAGTTGTCAAATTTGCAAATACAGAATTTTCCTATAATGGGGGTTGACTGTAATGTATGATCTTGAGCCTTTCTATTAAATTATCATGGGTGGTTTCATTTCATTTATATGTGTGGGCACAAGTGTGTGGGGGGAAGGCAGAAGTTGACATTTGGGTGTCATCTTCAGTCACCCTCTGCTTATTATTTTTGTGGGGGGGGGAGCAGGGTCTTTTGACTTTGGAGTTTGATGACTCAGATAGACTCAATGCCCTGTGAATCCCCATGATCCTCCTGCCTCCACCTCATCAGTGTTGGGATTAAAGGTACATGTTACTGTACTCAGTGCTGAAGATCCAAAGCCAGGTAAGGAAGGTCATCAGAAATGTGCAGTGTGGGGATCGAGACAAGGCTCAGTGGTTGGGAGTACTTGCTGCTCTCGTAGGGGAAACCAAGTTGGGTTTCCAGCACCCTCATCAGGTGCTTCGCAACTGCCTGTAACTCCAGATCTAAGAACTCTGTACTGTTCTGCCTTCCTCCAGGACCTCCACTTCCATGCACAGACTGATAAGCACATACACACAACTAGAAATAGAAGTAAAAGTCTTTTTCTTTTACCAAAAAATATATACATTGTGTGTGTGTGTGTGTGTGTGTGTGTGTGTTGCTAGGAATACAACAGAGGGTCTTCTGTATGACAGACAGGAGATCTACCACTGAACAACCTGTGCTCAAACACACACTGGGGGATTCTAGGCAGGTGTTGTATGTATTCAATGAGCTACACCTCAGCCTCAGAAACACATTGAACTGGTTGACAAGAAGCTCCTAAATTACAAACTAGGCTACACTCCTTTCAAAAGAGTAAGTCACCAGTGACTGAGGCCCCAAACTATGCTCTTTCCAAATGCACAAGAGTCTACATTATGCAAAATGTAACTTGTTTCTGCTTTTATAAACTCTGAACAAATGCATTCAAAATACAAATTTTGGTCCATAAGGTCATTTTCATACATGTGTGTGCTGTACTGTGACCCCCCCCCATACCCTTTCCTTGTAGATGTCTATTTAACTATATTGACATACCTAGAGTGGTCTTCACATTCTCTCACCCCATCCCCCACTTTCTCTCTCCTAGCCCAAGATCACTTGCCAACATCCTACTCCATTCCAGAAGACTGGGTTTTTATATCCCATATATAAATTAGATTGTGTAATGTTTATCTTTCTGTTCCTGAGTTAGCTATCTCACTTTATACAATGTCTCCCAGGTCTGTCAAAGTAGGTGGAAAATAGAAGATTTTATATGTTTTTATGGCTGAATAGTATTCTGCTATGTATTTTTTAACCATGTTTTCTTTTTGTTTGTTTTGTTTCATTTGTGTTGTTGCTTGTCTATTTGTTTAATTTCATTTTTAATTGTTATTTTGTGTGAGCACAGCCTGGGGTGATGGCTCACTGGGTAAAGTGCTTGCTGCCCAAGCGTGAAGACCTGAGTCTCCTGGAGCCAGGTCCATTTGCATCCCTGTGATGAGAAGAAAGACAGAGACAGGAGAACCTGAGCCAGCTAGAGCAAGGTGATCAACAGCCAACAAGAGACACGGTCTCAAATGAGGTAGAAGGCTGAGGCCAAAACCTGAGGTTTTCTCTCACCTCCATGTGTGTACCATGCCCCTCCCCCCAGGCAGGCACACACACACACACACACACACACACACACACACAGGCATGCACACACACACATACATACACATACACACACATATATACACACATACACATACATACACACATACACACATACATACACACATACACACATATATGCACACACATATGCACACACACATACATACGCACACACATACATACATATGCACACACACATACACACACACACACATGACTTGCCACAGAATAGCAATACAGAAACTCAGATAGTTAATAAAGTAAAATGTGACCTCCAAGGCTGGAGAAGCTGGGGACATTCACTTGCCTGTTTATACCACAGGACACCCCCTAGTATATGCATGGCCACTGGTGGCCTCATCCATCCCTTACTCCTCTGAGCCTCCAGACATGTGCTGTGAACCCACGTGTACTTCTGACTAGACTCACACCAGCTTTGCTTTCTAAATAACACCTGCCACTTGCCAAAGCCAACTGCTAGTTTCCTGCCCCGGTCCCCTGCACAGCTACCAAATGGAATGACTGTGCTTCCTTCTCAGCTCAGGCAGGAGCTCGATGTTCTGTCTCTTCCTCCCCAGCCCACGGAAATCCCGTGGACTCCATCTTCCACACTGCTGCAAGGGGGGAGACATGCCTGAAAATGCCACCAAACCCTTCCTCGTTTTTCACTCCCCAAGATCACCTGCACGCAGTCAGGTCTCCTTCATAGACTATCCTAATCATTTGCACTCAGCCAGCTCTCCTCCATCAGACTTACCTGATCACCTGCACTCAGTCCAGCCTCCTCCATCAGACTTGTTCCCAGAAGGAGAAAAACAAAACAAAACAAAACAAAACAAAACAAAAAACCCAACCCTAAGGGCCATAGTTTTACGGCCATCTGAAAAGGCATGTTCATTCATTCATATCACAGAGTTTAGAGGACACAATACTAGGATAAATGTACCAGGGCTGAGGAGATAACTCAGTGAATAAGAGACCTTACTGTACAAGCATACAGACCTGAGTTCAAATCCCCAGGACCCATGCTCTCGTAACTCCAGTCCTATGAGGGATGGAGACAGGAAGATCTGTAGCCTACCTCCAGGTTCAGTGAGAGAACCTGTCTCAAGGGAGTAAAGTGTAGAGTAACAAAGCAGAATACCCAGCATCCTCCTCTGTGACTGTGTGTGTGTGCATATCCACAACACACATAGGCACAGAAAATGCATCAACCCACTGCAGTAGCTCATGAACTCAGTGCCAGCACTTGGGAGGCTGAGGCAGAAGGACCATTGTGAGTTCAAAGCTAATCTGTGATGCATAGAAATTGGTGCTGGGGAAGGAAGGAGGAGTGGGAGAAGGAAAGAAGGAACAGGAAGGAGAGGAGAGGAGAAATGACCAAAGGAGGAGGAGGCAGAGGAAGCTGAAGAGGAAGAGGAAGAAGAAAGGGGAGGGAGCAGGAAGGGAGAAGAGGAGGAAGAGGAAGAGAAGGAAGACGAGGTGGTGAAAGAAAGGAAGAGAGGAAGAAGAGGAAGAAAAGCAAGGAAAAGAAGAGGGGGGAGAAAGAAAGAGGATGAGGAGGAGCAAATAAAGAAAGCAGTGAGGAGGGAAAAACAGAAGGGGGAGGAAGGCTAGGAGGGGGGGTGTGGAAGAGGAAAAGTAGATGGGAGAGAAAAGAGGAGATGAGAAAAAGGAGGGAAACAGGGAGGAAGGAAAGGAAAAGAGAAGGGGAGGGAAAAGAGAGAAAGGAGTGAGGAGGAAGAGAAGGAGGAAGGGAGGGAAGGAGGGAGGGAGGGAGGGAGGGAAGGAGGGGAGGAAGGAGGGAGGGACATGGGGGAGGGTAAAGGTGTAGAAACATGCCAGTGGCTGCCCTGTTCCTGTCTTGAGTAGTAAATGCAGGGCAGACAGGCTTCTGGGCACCATGCCGGCCAGACAGAAGCCTGGCTCTGGTCCACCTGTGGAATTTCCACAATCTTGAATTCCTTCAAGCCATGCATTTTCCAGACTGATGCTGCTGGCTCTGTGTGTCCCTCTGGGCACAGTGCTATAAAATCATAACCACGCTGATTAATAAGGCGTCTCTCCCACCCCCACCCCCCCTTCACTGCCATTTACAAGAAAAACAGCCAAAGTGGGTGGCCGAATATAGACCTGTCAGGGTCCTGCTTTCACTGAAATAAAGAAAAATGCGAAGCTGTCAAATCTCAAGTGTTCTATATCCAGGGGAACATGATTGCGTCCTCTCTGACATCCCTCAACATCCCATAATGCTTCTATCAGTGAAAAAACACTGATGCGCACAAGCTGCTTCCGGGTTCATTTTCATTTGTTTTGGTGACTGTTTCTGAATCTCAATAGCTCAGTTACACACACAGTGTTTCTGCCTCCCCAACTGGACTGAAAAATAATTTATTCCACAAACCAGACAGGCTAAAGTTTGCTATTACACCAGAGAGGAGTTTCCATACTTAATTTATTTTTTTTTATTATTGTTGTTACTATCATTGGGTTTTTATGCATGTGGGTATGTGTGCACACGGGTATATGTGCATGCATAAATGTGCATGAGAAGGCCAGAGGACAACATCAAGTGTTATTCGCCAACGGTGATGTCCAAAACGGGGTGTGGTAGCGTCCTGGAAAGGCAGAGATAGGTAGGTCCTTAGGACTCAATGGCATGCCTGCCTAGACTGCTTGGTGTGTTCCAGGACAAAGAGAGCCCCTGTTACACATGAGGTAGACAGCATTCCTGAGGATGACACCTAAGGTCATCCTCTTTCTTGCACATAGAGCCAGGGTATGTATATGCACGTGCACACACACACACACACACACACACACACACACACACACACACACACACAAGAACTTTAAACAAAGATGTCAGAAGAAAACTGGAGGATGACCTCAGTCCTGACGCAGCCTGAGAGGGGGGCTCCCCTTTTCTGAGAGGAATGGGAGGGGAGATACAAGGAAGATGGAAGGAGGAGGGTGAGATTAGGAGTTGAGGAGGGAGGGGTCTACAATTAGCATGTAAAGTGAATAAATAAAATAATTAATTAATTAATAATAATAAAAAAAGAACTGGGCAATCAGTACCAATCAAAGCGCTGCAGAGCCCAGGACAACTAAGCATTGCACCTCCCAAACGTTAGGGACAAGAGATGTCACTCAGTCAACAGGGTGCTTGCCTGGTGTGCGTGAAGCTCTGGGTTTCGTCCCCAGCACTGCATAAACTGGGCATGCCGGCTGACACCCACGTCTCCAGCTCCTAGGAGACAGGAAGGAGTATTACAAGTTCAAGATCAATTTCACCTTACGTAGAGAGTTCAAGGCTAATGCAGGCTGCATGAGACCCTGTCTCAAAAGAAGGAAAAAGTGGCAAGCAAAGGCTACCGGTGACTCACGCGCGAGTTCGTTCCTAGGAAGTCTGTGTGTCCCAACAAGACTGCAAGACCTTGGAAGCCAAACCAAAGGACGACAATGACTCTACTGTGGTAGCTGGAGAAAAGCAACTGAGACGACGGGAGAGTCTTTGACCCAAAAATTAAGAGCCAGCCATGGTGGTGCACACCTTTATTCTCAGCCACTAGAGAGCCGAAGCAGAGCGTTGTGAGTTCAAACTCAGCCTGAGTTACATCTCGAGGCACCATCCAAAAAAGCAAACTGAAGGTTGGCATCTCCATATTCTTAAGAGCACTTCCTGCTATTACAAAAGTCTCAAGATAGGACTCATAGCCGTCTGTAACTTCAGCTCTGTGGGGGTAGGGAGGATGGGGGTGGGGGATGGGACCCAGCACCATCTTCTGGTCTCTGTGGTCACCTGCCCTGATGTGTATACACAAGCACGCATGCATTCACACACATGCGCAGATATACACACAGTCACACGGAGTTAAACGTGGGGGAAAAAAAGATAAATAAAAATTTAGAAACTGAGAGAACTGTGTCTGTTCTTCGTGAGGAAACGAATTCGATGCAACTTACTAATTGAATAATTGATTTTTTTTCAAGTGAATGTCCTCAGTAATGCTTCCTTTCCCAAATGCCACTGAGCTAACCCCCAGATCCCATTTTAAAATAATAAGAAATAATTGGCATGTGTGGATGATTTTGCAGCTTACAATGCTTGGGTTCCTGCCCTTCTCTCTGATGTTCAACCCAAACCAATTTACACAAAAAACCCAAACCAAGAAGAATCTTACACTGAATCTCAGATGAAGGCTCTAAAGCCCCGTACTTTCATCGGGAGCTGAGAGCACTTGAGGTGAACACCCCAGTAATCCTCCCCCTCTGCACCTCAAAAAGAAAAGCACAAACATGGATGCAAAAGCTTTGTCCTTTGAACTAAACAGCCCAGAGTGCCAGGCCAGGGAGAAAAGCAAGTGCCCAAATGAGTGTTTTCCCCAAAGAGGCAAAGGAAAAACAAAACAAGAAGGCCACTTCTTAACAAGGTCGATGGGGCTTAGAGGGTAAACCCCTTGTTCCATGGCAAGCGTATACTACTCGAGTGTCAGAAAGTCTACCACGGTGACCTTGGATTTTGCCATGTTTTGACGGTTTTGATGGTAACAGCTCTGGGCTTGGGGTGTTGACAGAGTGTTCGCTGAGCATGGATGGAGCTCTGGGTTCCATGAACTTGGGTGTGGTGGTGCGTGCCTGGGATTCTGGCATTTGAGAGGTGGAGGTGGGAGGATTCGATGTTCAAGGGTGACCACAAGGCCAGCTCAGGTCACAGAGCATCGTGTCTTGAAAAACAAGAGAGAAGGAGCTGGGGGTGGGGTGGGGTGGGAAGATGGTCCAGCGGCTAAAGCATTTGCCACAAACCTAGGAGGACCAGTGAGTTGAGTCCCAGCACCAATCTAAAGGCTGCCTGACATGGCAGCCCACCTGTAACCCCAGCACTTGGGAAGCAGAGACCAAGAAGTCCCCAGAGCCGGCTGGCCTGCTGGACCAGTAGAACTGATGAGCTCTGGGTCCAGTGAAAGTCTCCGCCTGGAAAGGTGGGAAGCGATTGGAGAAGACCTCTGGTCTCTGAATACTCAACACACACATGTGCACACAGCGTGTCCATATATATACAAATATGCAGATATACATGTAGACACAGTGCGCAAAGGCACACACCCACACTCACACACACACACACACACACACACACACACAGAGAGAGAGAGAGAGAGAGAGAGAGAGAGAGAGAGACAGACAGACAGACAGACAGACAGACAGACAGACAGACAGACAGCACATATTCCAGGCACACCCTCTACCACTGATCTATACCCCATCCCTTACTGTGTTTTCACATGCCACTGAATGTGGGATGGGAAGAAGATCAAAGCACTCATCCTACCATCCATCCTCATAGCCCAATAGTCAGGAAATACTCGATAAAAAAGGCCTTTGCCCATTTGGTTCATATTGCCTTGCCCTGTAGCAAGATGCCTGGTGCTTGATCTGTCCTGTTGAACAGCCAGTGCCTTAGCTAAGGCCTTTGCTGTATTTTATCTGAATACTTGGCATTCTTTGATAGGCATTCTAGCTTGGATTTTTCTCTCCACCTACGCTCTCTTTTGCTGGATTAGAAACCATCATCACCAAACGCCACGCCTTACAACAGTAATCCCTTATCCCACCCTAGGTTGTACTAGGCCACTCTCTTTCCCATGTAGCATTAGCTGGGGAGGCTATGTGAAGAGCTGGAGGGCCTACTTCCCCTTCGAGGCTGGAGGACCTACTTCCCATGAGGGGCTAGAAGACCTACTTCGTGTGATGGGCAAGGGAATATACTTTCTGGAGAAGCTAAAGGACCCATTGCCCTGGGGGGGGGTGGGTGCTGGAGGGTCCACTTTCCACAAAGGGTTTAAGAACCAATTTCCAAGATGATGCATTCAATAGAAGGTAAATCAGTCTGAGTTCTCAGTGGCCTTCTCACCTGTTTCTCTTTTCTAGGGTCCCGATTGATGTTGGTGTGGCGAGTTCCAGAGACACCTGAGCATCCAGACAACTCGGCGTGCAGGTTCCGAGAGTAAACATTCTAAGAGCTCTAGATGGATAGGTCACTGTCAATCTGCCTTGGGAGTCACACAATTATCTTAATCCCACTGAGACACTTCTCAACAGAAGGATCACCATGCTAGAAAAGACTGCAGGGCAGGGTATTAGTTTTTTCATCACCATGACAATGTATCTGAGATAAACAACTGAACAAACAAAATATTTATTTGAGGTCATGGTCTTAAAGGCCTTGACTCGTGATGAGCTGAATTCTTTGCTTTTTATGACTGTGATAAGTCCAGAACGTCATGACAGAAGGGCAAGATGGTGTAAGGCTGCTCACCTCAAGATGGCCAGGAAGCAAAGAGTAAAACAGAAGGGGTCAGAACCAGATACCATCTACAATAACAGAGAAAGAGAGAGACAGAGACAGACAGACAGACAGACAGACAGACAGACAGACAGACAGACAAAGAACCACTTCTTATAGCTAGGTCCCACCTTCAAATTTTCCAGCACCTCCCAATTGTGCTGTCAAACTGGTGATCCGCTGATGAGGTCCAAGCCCTACTGAACCAGTCACATCAAATGACTTGGACACACCATCTGGAAACCAAGTCTTCAATGCATAAGCATTCTGTTCATAGGTAAACCATAACCAGTGTGTGATGGTACTGATGTGGGTTATAACCGCCCTCACCCCCACCTCCACCCCCACCCCCACCTGCCGAAATCCTTTCTAACCATCTTTTCCAGTGCTTCCAGGCTACTTCATAAAACACCAGGCTGGGACGTTTCTTGCCCAGCTTTCTCTTTTAACTGAAGTGTTAAATTATCTTCTCTTGGGAGGACAAAGAGGGCATGAAGGGCGAGAAAGTCTTCCATACGGCTACCTCTCACTGGTCTTCCAAGTCTGTGGTTCTCTCATTTGTTTTCCTGCTGCCCTTAACTGACCATTTTGTCTCTCTAATCACATGTGTCCATACCTGGTGGGAGAGGTCATCATCACTGTCCTTTCTTGACACCTCCAGGGCTAAGCTTCATGCTCTGGACCATCCAGAGACTTTGTGAAGGGATCATTTCTCTTCCAATCTATGCTTGAAAATGGCCTCCTAGAGATAACAAGCTTAGTATACTCATGCCTGCATCCCAGAATCTGAGCTGAGGACACAGCTCAAGGGTAGAACCTTTAACCTGGAATCTCCAAGTGAGGGACTGGGAACATGGCTCAGTTGCAGAGTTCATATGCATGGATTCCCCCTACCTATCCCTCCCAAGCATACTAAGGAGCTCAGTAGTAGAACATTTGTCTAGACTCTTCCAATAAGGACCTTGGGATACGTCTTGGCAGTAGAGTGCTTGCCTAGAATCCCCCAGTGAGGGGCTAGGGTTGTGGCTCGGTGGTAGAGCACCTGCCTAGAATCCCCCAGTGAGGGGCTGGGGTGTGGCTCAGTGGTAGAGCACCTGCCTAGAATCCCCCAGTGAGGGACTGGGGTGTGGCTCAGTGGTAGAGCACCTGCCTAGAATCCCCCAGTGAGGAACTGTGGGTGCGGCTCAGCGGTAGAGCACTTGCTATTCACAAAACCCTGGGCTCATCCTAAGCAGCAGCATCCTATTCTTTACTTTTCAGTTGCTGTGATAAAGCACCACTACCAAGACAACTTTAGAAAGAAGAGTTTATTTTGGACTCACAGTTCCAGAGGGGAGAAGAGCATATCACCGTGGGCGGAGAATCGTAGCAGCAAGCAAGCACGGTGCCTGGAGCAGTAAGCTGAGAGCTCCTGTCTGAAACAGCAAGCATGAAGCAGAGAGGACATTGGGAATAGTGGGAGGCTTTGAAACCTCAAAGCTAGTCCTTAGTGACATACTTCCTGCAGCAAGATCGCACCTCCTAATTCTGCCCTAACAGTATTCAAACACCCAATCCTTCATTGGGTTGTTCTCGTTCACACTACGGCGACCACCCAAGGAATACCCCTGTCAAAGCACACCCTGATGGTTTACAACAATAACAGCTATTATTGTAGGAAGGGACAGTACAGAGACCCACAAACAGCAAGCGCTGTGTCCAATATCCCTGCGCGTGATGGAACAAGAATTTTAATTTAAGTCTCTCTGGTTCACAGCCCTCACTCCCCACAAAAAACGTGACCTACATATTTTTTTTTCAAATGTGATGCCAAGATAACATGAGGAGATAAATCAGGATCACACTTTCTTCAGCTCTCACAGCTGACAAAATACATCTTAAAGTGAATTAAAACCAGTATAAAAATAGCCAGTCATTAAAAACAAAAATATTCCAGGGAGGGGTGCCCAAGTACACGATAGCATTCCATTTGGAAATCTAGATAAAGGTCTGAAAATTACCACTTTTTATAACTCATCTTCTTTTCCAGAAGAAGAGGAAGAAGAAGAAGAAGAAGAAGAAGAAGAAGAAGAAGAAGAAGAAGAAGAAGAAGAAGAAGAAGAAAGAAAGAAAGAAAGAAAGAGAAAGAGGATAAAGATGGTCAATGAACAAAATCCTAAAATATCTCACGGTTGCATTAATTTCTAGAGAAGTAGGCTGAGTGGCTGAGAGGGTAGTCAGGCAGAAAGAGGCAGTCAGGGATTCAGACAGGAAACCCCTCCCCCTTACCGGTTCAGCTCCTCACCTCTTGCTTTTTCCTGGCTGGGAGGAAAGCTAGAGAGGGAATAGAGATGATTCTAATTGCTCAAAGCTAATTACCTCCAGCAATAACAGGGATTTAGCCCTGCAGTAAAGAAAATAAATAAGACAACTTCTCCCAAGGGAGGGTGAGCCTCGGAAGAGAGAGAGAGAGAAGCCCAGAGACTCTGTATTTTCCTCACCTTCCTGCAGATCAAAACACCAGTCCCCCCAAATGCCTGGGCTTTGTCTTCTCTGTCTTTTCAAGCCTGGGAAGTAATGGGGAAGACAGACACGGAGGAGAAGGAGCAGGAGGGCAGAGAAGATGCCAAACACAGTAGATGTCTTGTCTAAGCACAGATTCCGGGGCTGCCTGGAAATGCGGATGTGACTCGGGTTCCAGGTGTGACCTCATCAAGAGCCCTGGGAGGAGGCATTTTAGCAAACCTGAAGAAAGTAGAGTAGACATATCCATCCATCAAAATATTCTGCCTCTGTGCTGGGGAGGCAGCTCTCCACTTAAGGAGCAGTTAGCAGAGGACCTGAGCTCAGTTCCCAGCGCCCATATCAGGTGGCTCACAACCATCTGTAACTCCAGCTCCAGGGAATCTGATGCCCTCTTTTTGCCTCTGTGGGCATCTGCACACACACGCACACACACACACACACACACACACACACACACACAAACACACACTACAAATGCACTCAGGCACACACACAGATACATACTTACAAACATAGTTTTTTGTTTGTTTGTTTGTTTGTTTTTTGCAACCTCCCCTCACTCTCACATTGTGGAGCTGCAAAGAAGATGGAATTGGAATGACCCTAGCCTGGAGGACACCTTACTCAGACTCCGTTGGCATCGATACCACTGCCCATATTAAGCACAAGCAAAAAGGCCTGATAGCTTATGGCAACCCCACTAAATATAAA
Source organism: Acomys minous (assembly GCF_964271855.1). Taxonomy (NCBI): domain Eukaryota; kingdom Metazoa; phylum Chordata; class Mammalia; order Rodentia; family Muridae; genus Acomys; species Acomys minous. The sequence continues at coordinate 76,529,461 of NC_140498.1, forward strand.
AGGTGTCCAGGGAGAAGTTTGGTAAAGTGTTTGCAGCACAAGCGAGAGGCTCTGAGTTTGATTCCCTGAGGTCCGTGTAAAACCATTGCCATCTGCACCTATAATCCTAGGGTTGGGGACATGGAAACAAGAGAAACCCTGGATGTCACCAGCCACCCAGTCTAGCTAAATCGGACAGCACCAGGTGCAGTGAAAAATCCTGTGTCAAAAATCAAAGTGGAAGGCTGGAGAGGGGGCTCGGTAGATAAAAGGACTTGTCACCAGGCCCAATGACCCGAGTTCAATCTCCAAGCCCCTCGTGATGGAACAAGAGAGTCCTCTGACTTCTGTGTGTGTCATGACCTATTGCCTCCCATCCCTGCAGACCACAAAGGGTATAAATAAGTGAAAAAACTTATAGAAGCAATTGAGGAAGACCCCTTAATTCCAGCTTTTGAACTACTTATACACACGCGCGCACACACACACACACACACACACACACACACACACACACATACACACACACACACGGGGGGAGAGAGAGAGAGAGAGAGAGAGAGAGAGAGAGAGAGAGAGAGAGAGAGAGACAGACAGACAGAGAGAGAGACAGACAGACAGACAGACAGAGAGAGAGACAGAGAGAGACAGACAGACAGACAGACAGACAGACAGACACAGAGAGAGAGTGAGAGAGACAGAGACAGAGAGACAGAGACAGAGAGGGGGAGAGGAGGAAAGGAGGAAGGGAAGGAGAGGGAGAGAGAAAAAATAAATTTGGAAAATTTTAAAATTAAGATAACAATCTGAAATGCATTGGTATATAATAGTATGCTACTGAAATACAGACTTGAGAAAGACAGGAAAAATACCGTATAGTTTTATATCTTAAATCTAGATACTAAAAGTTGAAGTAGAAGGGGCCAGCGAGGTGGCTGAGCTGGTAAACACGCTTGCCTTTTTGGCTCAGTGGTCGAGCAACTCTTGTAAAGGGCATTAAATTGGGACTGGCTTCCATTTTCAGAGGTTTCGTCCATTGTCATCAGGGAGGGAAGCATGGCAGCGCGCAGGCTGATATGGTGCTGGAGACGGACTGAGAGTTCTACATCTTGATCTGACGACAGCAAGGAGAGATTGTGTGACTGGGTCTCCCTTGAACATATATAACCTCAATGCCCACACTTCTACCAACAAGGCCACACCTACTCCAAGAAGGCCACACCCCCTAATAGTGCCACTCCCTGTGGCCAAGCATTCTAACAGGTGAGTCTAGGGTGGCCATATATATTCAAGCCACCACAAGCAGCTTCCTAAATGTCCTAGTGAGGCACTAGGGACATGGCTTGGTGGTAGAGCTCATGTCTAAATGCCCCCAGAAAGAGGCTGGGGTGTGGCCAGAGGTAAAATTTCTTTCTAGAATTCCCAAGTGAAGGATTGGAGCTTGACTCAATAGAAGGATGCTTTCCTAAAATCAGCGGGAGCTGGGAGCATGGGTCAGTGTTAAAATGTCGGCCAAGCATCTGAAAAAAAAATGAGTCAATGAAATAAAGGCTCCACCTCAATTTTATAAAAGAGATTTCATCTTACCTACTTTACAAGTGAAGTTTTTTTTTTAAATCAACAGTCAGAAAGTGAGCCCCACAGAGTCATTTTCAAGTAAAGTCTGGGTTTGGTGAAGTAGGAGGCAAGCAGGAAGAGAGGGTGCCATTCTGTCACCGCCAACTAACACGATAGCTTGTTTTCAGACAGCCGGGTGGCTTCCTTTGATTTTTATTGATAAAAAAATTAATTGCATAAAACCAGAAAGCTTGAAAGTAATTTATCTAATCACACCCCAGAGTGGTGTAAAAAAGAGACATAGTAGAAAATTAAGTGGTTTTTTTTTTTTTTGGATAGTCCTTTATGTATTACACTACATTTCTTGTTCCTGAATCACTAAGTTACACAAAGAAACACAAGGATATTATTATTATGATGGTTTTGTTATTACTGTGCTAAAATGGAACCTTTTACCCATGGATTTTTAAAACTCTGTGTGTGTGTGTGTGTGTGTGTGTGTGTGTGTGTGTGTGTGTGTGTGTACTTCCAGAGTCCAGATGAGGTTGTCAGATCCCCAGAGCTGGAGTTACATGGTTGTGAACTGACCTGGATGCTGAGAACCCACGTCAAGGCCTCTGGCAGAACAGCATCTGTTCTTAACCACTAGTCATCCGTCTAGCCTTATAAATTAGTTTTGGATTATTTACTATGTACCCCTAAAAGATGGGAATAGTTATTCATTTCATATTTATTTTAGAAAATGCAAATATTTTATAATATACTGGTTAACACTGCAGAGATCATTTCACAAGATAAGTAGGCTTGATGTCACTGGAATGGAATATTTATAATCATACTTTTAGAGCAATGCTGAGCTGGTTTGTAGTTCGCTGAAAATTTTAAAAAAAAATGATATGCTGAAGCTGGTTCTGACTGGATTCAGTCAGTTAACATGGTTAGTTCTGGTTTATGGTTAAGTTAAATTCTGGCTCCTAGTGAAAACAGTCTTACTTAGTGTAAAAGAGCAGTGTTCGTGTGTGTGTGTGTGTGTGTGTGTGTGTGTGTGTGTGTGTGTGTGTGTGTCCATGCATATGTTTAAATCTTTCAGGACTAGAAGACATCTCAATGAGTAAACACTTGCCTTGTAAACATGAGGACCTAAGTTCAAGTCACCCCAAGCCCACACACAAAAGACCAGGTGTACCACACACGGTATAACGCACATGTCACGAGGCATGCACGTGTGACACAGAAGCTAGACAAACCATAGACAAGCAGACCCCTGGCCTGTGTTTGCCAACCAGTCTAGCCAACTTGGCAAGTCCCAGGCTCGTGACAGACTCTGGAATGTGACCAGGTTTGGTGGCTCAGCCTCCTCACCGTTAACAGCAGTGCCCCTAATGCATCTCTACTCCAGGTCCAGGGTTAAATCCTCAAAGTCACAGGTAAAGGTCAATATTCTCCCCTTCCAGGTCTACCCTTCTTATCCCAACCTGACTGACACTAACAGAATACACTCCTTCAAACACGTGTCTGAGGCTTGGGGGATGTAGTTCACTTGGTAAAGTGCCTGCCTAGCATCCAGGAGTCCCGAGTTCCACCCTCCCGAGAATTATAAAACAAACAAAGCCAAAACAGATGTCGTAGTGGAAGACTGTAATCCTAGCTACATGAGATCCTGTTGTTTGTTTGTTTTTTTAAACATAAATATCTGGTATTGTTCTTTGGTCTCCTGCACAACAAAAGGCACCAGGACGTATTAGCAGGTTGCTCATCTATTTCCTGTAATACAGTGTGGTGTACTGGAGAACACATTTGCAGAGGGCAGGAGTTTCATAAAATGTACAACTTCAGTTTCTGCCACTACACTGAACCTTTCGGGGTTGTCCTCCAGTGGAAAGGTGAGGGTGAGGCTAACTGGGTGCTCTGAGGTTCACTCCTATCCCCTAGGATAAAATGCATATAAAATATATATACACAAAACATCATCAAATCCTGATCCTCGGGACTCAAAACGACCTGGCTTGCTTGCACAGAAAGTAAGGCTTACGGGAGAGCTAAGGAGCATGCTCAGTTGTCTTAGTGAGGATTAATAGCTCAACCTGAAACTCCCACTTGTACCTTCCTTTGGATCCCACCGGTTGTGAGGATTAAAACAGTTTAATTTGGAGTCTTATGTACACTAGTCAGTATGTCCCGTTTGATATGAACTCATTCATCATTAATTTGCCAGGAGCCCTTACCGCAGGTTTTTTAGTAGCTCCCACATCACCTTCTCCCTTTGCCTTTCCCATCCCTCCCTTGAAGGCTATCAACTTATTTCCCATCATTATCACTTTGATTGGGACCTGGACTCATTTTTAGTAAGTCACAGAACCACCGGATCCCCCTGCTCCCCTCCATACGCCATCATTTTACAGAACTGGCCTTTTTAGAAGAGGGTTTTCAGCACCTGGCAGCTCTCAATGACCCTCATCTCTGAGGTCTACCTGTGGTCACCTGAGCCATGCAGCTCAAAGTGATCTGCCTCCCTTATAACGCACGCTGAGGCAGACTTGGGTTCACCATGGCGCACCGCCTAATTCATCACCCCCCTGGAAGCCATAAATCACAGGGCTCTCTCTCTGTGTTTCCTTTATTCCTTTCCACCAACAGGAGTGCTCACCCAAAATGTATTTACACACCATAGCTACTCAATTAATCTTTTCATTACACTTGCCAGAGGCATCATCAGGATTTCCAAGGCAGCTCTCTGTGTGTTTGCATTAGAGATGATGGCGGCTCACTATCCTTCATTTAGTGACTTGTGGCCCACTCCGGTGGGGGGGGGGGTGTCCAGCCACATATCAACTAGAAGCTTTCTGTTCAAGGACGTGTAAGTTCTTGTCATGTGTTTATAAAAATCACAGAGGCATTAACAGCTGCATATTAGCCACACTCAACATTACAATAGCACACACAGGCACAATTACACACACTCAATCACACAGACATGCACAATTACACACGCATAATCACACAAGCATAAACACATGCACAATCACACATGCACAACCACACAAACATATATATATATACACACACACAATCACACATACAAAACCACATACACATGTACATCTACACAGAATTCCCATCAAAGAGTTTATTTTTTTGGTTGGCAATTCTACAGTTTGTATCAGAGACCCAGATATTTGATCTCTGGACCTCCTCAGCTTCATAAGGAAAAAAAACAAAAAAACAAAAACAAAAACCAAGAGCCCAACCATCCTTTCTAAACACCAGAAAGATAATTTTCATGCATTCGAACTCATTATTTGTGCTGGATCCCAGAGACAAGATTTTTGAGAGGAAAATGTAAAGATGATGGGCTTGATTACAATTAAGCTCCACTCTCTGTTTTCACCACGAGCTGTTACTTAACCTCTCTGATCCCAGACCAGGAAGCCATTGTCAGAGCATCTGCTCCCTCCCAACCCTGAGTCTATTCCAACTCATAAACCCGAGCAGGTAGCTGGCAGTGACTTAACGTTAGCAAGTTTACGAGTTGTGGAGCTTGTGAAGTTTCTGACCGCTCTGGAGAAAAGAGAAAATGATTATTATTATTTTTTTATGGTCACAATCCAGGGTCAGTTTATCACATTATGTAGCTTTTTAAAAGGATTGTTCTTTAACCAAGGAAATCACATGTTTACATCCCCAGCTGTTCTACTCACAGCGAGATTCCGCAGCTCCAGCATCAATGAAAAGGGAGCTAAAGTGAGAGGTATAGAAAACCAATTCATCTATCTCTCAGCCTAGCATTCAGAGGTGCACACGGAGTGCTGGGAGTTACCGAGTCAAGTAGCAGATGCTTATGCAAAACTTGAAAAATTGAAGGCTGCCAAGATTGGCTATAACTATAAACAGAAAACAAACAAATACAGTTAGTTAGTTAGTTAGGTAGGTAGGTAGGTAGTTGGTTGGTTAGTTAGTTAGTTTAAAGACATAACCTCTAATTTGTCCCTTACACTGAGAATTCTACAAGAGAGCAGTGTGGTGTGACATGACAGTTCAGTGGCTTCCATGTGGAAACCTGAAGTGATGCCCAGACAAATATTAACACTGAGATGGCAGAATCTAGAAGAAACCTCAATGCCACATCATGATAAAACATACCCAAGCCACTCGTGATGGCTCACACCTGTAATCCCTGAACTCAGGAGGCTAAGGTGGTGGGGGGGGTGCTATCACTTTGAGTCTGGGGCCATTTGGGATTACCAAGTGAATTCCAGACTAAGTTGGGCTACACCGTGCAAGCGTGTCTCAAAAAAAAACCAAAGGATAGGGCTGGTGAGATGGCTCAGTGCGTAAAGGTACTTGCTGCTGAGTGAGATGGCCTGGCTTTAGTCCCCACAGCCCATATGATGAGAGGAAAAACCCCAATCACTTGGGCTATTCTCTGATGTGCACACAAATTCCATGGCATGTTCATGCACACAAATATGCACACATACAAGTACATACAATAAGCAAATAAATAACTAAACAAATTTGATTTAAATATTTTAAAGACAAACTTAAGTAACTACATAATTATTTCTTTCATAACAGTAAAGTAGTAACAAATAACTAGGAAGTTAAGGATTTGGAGTATTGTGTGCATTTCGATACTATAACATCACTGTAAGTATAAATAAGATAATTTTTAATAGCAGCTGTGCATAGCAGTAGGCATGTAAAATTTCTGTAACCTTAACAGCTGAATCTTTTTGTAGATTCATTTTTAGCCATGTGTATGTGGGGGAATGTATGTGCACATGAAGGTAAGTGTTATAGAGGCCAGAAGAAAGCTCTGGATCTCCTACAGCTGGGGTCATGGGTGGCTGTGAGCCTCCCAACATGGGCTAGAACTTGGGTCCTCTGGAAGAGCAGCGTACCTTCACAACCACTATGTTGTCTCTCCAATGGCCAACAGCTGGATGCTAACAAGCCAGTATAAGTAGTCTCCAGAGCATCACAGAGCACAGGCTCCTGTCCTGTTGCATCGCCGCTAATGGATAGACATGTGCCTCGTGGTCGCAAGATGGCCACTGACTTAAAATCTTCAGGTGCTGCTTACTCTTCTCTTTACTGTGACCAAATACCTGACAAGAAGTGACTTAAGGGAAGATGGGTCGATCTGGGCTCAAGGCTTCAGGGAATATAATCCATCATAGCTGGCTGAGAAGGCATGGCGGCAGGCAGGAACATGAAGCTAGGATTACCTCCATCCTCATACCTAAGAGGACTAGGAGCCAGGGAGAGCATAGGGAGTGGGATGGGATCATGATCCACAAGCAACCCCTCCTTCATCATTAACTTCACTTCCCAGAAACACCCCACTCCCAAGGTTTCCACAACATCCCCAAAATACCACTGTCTGGGCCCAAATTCTCAAACACATGATCCCATGAAACACATTACACGTCGAAACAGAAGCAGATCGTATAGGCATGCCGGGGCAGGAAGACAAAAACATTAACAAAAGGCTAAGTGGGTGTCTTAGTGTATTTTCTGTTGCTATAACAGAATTCCAGAGGCTGGGTAGTTTGTAAAGAATAAATGTCTTTGGGGCTCTTGGTTGTAGGGAATCAGAACTCCAAAGACACAGCAATGGCATCTTTCTCCATTCTTTGGAGAGGGTGGGGTGGGCTTTACAACATGACAGAAGGCAGCAACGAGGTAAGCATCTCAGTTTCTTTCTTCTCCAAGTCTCTGATAGAACACCCTGACAAAAGCAACTTAAGGGAGAAAAGGTTTGGTTTTGCTCACAGTCACAGGTTAGAGCCCATCATGGCGGACAAGTCAAATCAGGTGACTGAAGCGTCTTGGTTGCATTACCTACATAATCAGAAGATTGCAATGAGTAAATATGTGTGCTAGCATCCAGCTTGCTTCTCCTGCCCACAGTTGGATGTGCATATCGATTACCCATATCAATGACCATAATCAATATAATCTCCCATAAACCCTTCTTGCAGGTAATTCTGGATTCTGTCAACTTGGAGATAAAACTAACCACCACAGTAAATAACCATCTTAGAAGGAGTTCTCTTTTGTATCTTGTGATAGCACATCCTAGAGAGGACAGCAACATCCTTCTACTCATTGGGGTAGAGTCTTCATGACCTCAACATCCCCCAACCGACCTCCTCTCTCAACATTCCACGCTAGGGGATTAAGTTTTCAGCATTTAGAAATTACAGGGAACACGTTGAACCATATTTTCTAAAAACATTTCCTCTTAAATCACAGAAATGTATAACTCACAAGCCAGAGTTATGTCACCTGTGCTTAAGCTGAAGATGGGTGGGTGGAAGAGAATCACGGATGAAGGATGAAGGCTGCACTGGTGCACTAACTGGGAGGGTTGGGTGCTGTGGGAATTGGGATGTATCTATGGAGCTCCGATATTCAAGAGACCATGATCAACGCAGCAAGGCTTAGATGAAAAGAAGGGGCTTCAAACCTCAGTGCTTGAGCTTGACAAATCTTGCTAGATAAGACAGGTGCGTGTGGAATTCTCTTTTTAATTATATTTTTAACTCATTTTTAAAAATTTCATACATGAATACAGTGTATTTTTTATCTCATCCCCACACCACCTCCACTACCTCCCTTAAATTCCTCCTGGGCCTCCACAATTTGCATGGGCTACGGCAACAAATAGACAGTTCTCAAAACAAATATATTCCTTTAATACTACATGGAAGGCCAAGTGTACAATTAGAAGCCAGATGGTAGAGGGATCATTATGGGCTGCAGTGGTCCTTTTACTTCTGTTTTAAAATATGTAGGAAGTATATTTTTTTGGATTTGTTTAGGGGTGTGTCTGTGTGTGTCTGTGTGTGTCTGTGTTCATGCATATAGAAATCAGAGGACAACTTTCAGGAGCGAGCTCGTTGCTTCCACCATGCAGGTACCTAGGACTGAAACAAGGTTGTAAGGCTTTGCAGCAAAGGGCCTTTACCAGCTAAACTATCTCCCCAGCACTTCTTTCACTGGTGCTTGTTTGGTTTTGAGACACCGTCTTTTTATGGAACTTAGGCCAGGCATGAATTCCTGATTCTCTTGCTTAAGTCTCCTGAATGGTGACATTACAGGCATGCCCCACCCTATTTTGCCAGGGTGGTTCATTTCAACAAAAGCATTTCTCACAGAAATAGATTCTCAACAGAGGAATATCGAATGGCTGAGAAACACTTAAAGAAATGCTCAATATCTTTAGTCATCAGAGAAATGCAAATCAAAACGACTCTGAGATTCCATCTTATACCCATCGGAGTGGCTAATATAAAAAATTCAAGTGACACCACATGCAGGCAAGGATGTAGAGAAAGAGGAACACTCCCTCATTGTTAGTGGGAATGCAAACCAGTAAAACTACTTTGGAAATCTATCTGGCACTATCTTAGAAAACTGGGAATGAGGCTTCCTCAAGACCCAGCTATTCCATTCCTTGGAAAATACACAGAAGATGCTCCAGCACACAATAAGGACATATGCTCAACCATGTTTATAGCAGCCTTATTCACAATAGCCAGAACATGGAAACAGCCTAAGTGTCTCTCAGTAGAAGAATGGATAAAGAAACTGGGGTACATTAACACTATGGAATACTACTCAGCCATAAAAAAAACAAGGAATTCCCACAATTTGTGGACAAATGGATTGAACTAGAAATGATCATAATGAGTGAGTTAACCCAGAAGCAGAAAGACTCAAATGGTATATACTCACTTATATCTGCATACTAGCCCAAGGGGCATGTCCCATGAAAGTCTTCACTTACCAGGAAACTGGGACAGAGGGAAGGACATCCTATTAGGACTCTCGGTGAGAGAAGTATAGGAGAATGGGGAAATAGATGGATCCAGACAGTCCTAGAAACCTACAAGAACATTATGACAGACAGATTTGGGCCCAGGGGTTCTGCTCAAACTATGGCACCAGTCAAGGATAATACGTACTATAAACTTCGAACCCTGAACAAGATCTGACCAATGGACAAGACGGTCTCCAGAGTTGAGTGGAGAGTGGAGAGTGGGGACTGACTTTCACATGAACTCGGATGCACCACATTTGACCACATCCCCTTGAACAGGAAACCTGGTAGCCCTTAGAGGAAGGATAGCAGGCTACCAAGAAGAGACTTGATATCCTATGAGCATATACAGGGGGAGGAGATCCCCCTCAGGCACAGTCATAGGGGAGGGGAGTAGGGCATAAGCAGGAGGGAGGGAGGAATGGGAAGATACAAGGGATGGGATAACAATTGAGATATAATATGAATGAATTAATTTTAAAAAGATATTTAATTTAAAAAAAGAAATAGAAGTCCACTCCAACAAGTCACTGACAATGAGTTTATAAATCCTGCCTTGTTTCAATCAGAGGCCAGAGGTCAACCTCAGGGGCCATCCCCTCAAGCATGATCCTATCCTCATTATTTTTTTAAGATGGGGGTCTCTCACTGGCCTTGAGCCAGCAAGCCCCAGGATCCGCCTGTCTCTACCACCCCAGTGCTAAGATCATAAGTCGGCAGCATCACACCCAGATTGTCCACATGTGTTCCAGGATTTAAACTTGGGTCCTCTTTACTGCATGGCAAGCCTGTTACCAACTGAGTTACTTCCCCAGCGTTTAGTGTTCCATTTCAAAAACCCTCTACCAAAGAAAGTTCACCGTTATGACAGTTCAAATCAGCACACTGTTACTAGAAGTGTCTGCCATTTGCAAGGTTGAAATCATATTTCTTTACATTTGCTGAACTCTCTTCCACCCCTGGGCAAGATGGGAAACCCTCGCCCTTAGCATGAACGGGAATGAAGGTTGCTTTAAGTTGCTGAGATATACAGTCCGTGGGGGCTGTTGAATCAGGCCATCAATTTTGCCTGCTATAAAAGGTTATTCTCTCACTGCCTTTCAGTTTTGCCCTTTTAGCTCTGCACAGGTCACCACTGAATTCCTGCCTTTAAAAAAAATTTAGCATAATGGCTTGTCTGGCACGATGATAGGTCTGGAAAGTTCAGAGAAATTCTTGTTACAAGGTCCTTTAGGACCTATGATAGACAAAGAACAACCTCCTCCTTTCCCTGGTAACTAGGAACCTTTCTTTCCTCCATCACTCTGCCTCTATCTCCACATGATCCAATTTGCCCACTATACAAATTATGTATTAATCAGCTGTTGCTGCATAACAAATATTCCCAAAACATATGCCTGACCGTAAGCAAGCTTTTCTCTTTTTTTTTTCTAGGTACCAGTGTTAGTGAATTTTTAAGACAAAAGCCCCAACTCAAGAAGCCTTAACAGGCTAGACTCAGTCACCTCTGCCAATATGCCAATCAAAGAGATAAAAATGGATGAAGAGATGATAATCCAGTCATTTAAGTGCCTACTTCATAAGCTTGAGGACCTGGGTTTGACCACTGCCCTTCTAGGACCCTTGAAAACAAAAATAAAGTAACTTTGTGAGTAACATGTACCTGTAATCCCAGTGCTAGGGAGAAAGGAAACCAGGAGGGTTCTTAGCCAGCCAGTCTAGCTGAGGCATCAAGTTCCACTTTCAGTGAGAGACCTTGCTCAAAAAACAAACCAAACAAACAAAAAACAAAAACAACAACAACAACAAAGCAAACAACAACAAGATAGAGAAACTGGAGAGATGGCTGAGTGGTTAAGAGCACTGACTGCTCTTCCAAAGGACTTGGGTTCAATTCCCAGCTCCTACATGGTGGCTCACAACTGGAACTCCAGTTCCAAGGGACCAGACACCCCTCTCACAGAGACACACATGCAGGTAAAATGTCTGTGTGTGTGTGTGTGTGTGTGTGTGTGTGTGTGTGTGTGTATAAAATAAACAAGTAATAGCATTTGAGAAAGACATGTGACATTGACCTCTTCCCTCCCTACACAGGTACACAAGTGCACGTGTAAACATTTGCATACATCACACACACAAAAATGCATAAAAGAAAGATTATTAATTAAAAAAAATAAAGAAAGGAGGTTACTTATTTTTAAACTGTATTTAATTTATTACCACTGTGTCGATGTGTGCATGATGTGTGTGTGTGAGAGAGAGAGGAAGGGTGTTCTCCTGCTAGGATATGTGTGTAGAAAGCAGAGAGCAGCTTTCAGTAGTTAATTCTCTGCTTCCACTGGGGATGAAACCCAGACCCAGAAAGATACGCACAGTATATACTCATTTGTAAGTGGATATTAGCCCAACATAGATATCCTCTGAGAAACTACACCCAGCGGGGGATCGGAACAGATGCTGGGACTCACAGCTGGACACTGGGCCGAGCTCTCAAAGTGGTATGGAAGAGCGGGAGTTGGGGGTCGGGGTGGGAGTTAGGGGGCGTGGGGGGTGTGGAAGGACTCTGAGTAATCAGGAGCTCCACAGAGAGACCATCAAAGCCATGGATCTGGACCAAGGCGGGGTCTGTACAAACTGATGCACCAACCATGGGCAAAGCATGCAGAAAACCTAGACTCCCTGTTCAGATCTAGCCAATGGACAGCTCATTCTCCAGGGTTGTGGGGAGAGACGGGACTGCCTTTGACATGAACTCTGGTGCCCGGGACTTCATCACTTCCCCTTGGCCAGGAGGGAGGCCTCGTGGGCATAGACAGGAAGGGAAAGCAGGCTATCCAGATAAGACCTGATAAGCTGTGGTCAGATGGGTGGGGGAGGAGGCACCCCCCCACCAGAGGTCTAGAGGGGAGGAATCAGGCGGAAGAGGGAGGGAACGGGAAGATGCAAGAAGATGCAATCAAGAGGTTAACAATCGGGATGTAATAGGAATAAATTATAATAAAGAAAGAAAGAGAAAAAGAATAAAGAAAAAAAAAGAAACTCAGGTCTTCAGGCTTTGACAATGAGTGCCTTTACCTCATCGTAAGGTCCTGAGAAAGGGGATCACCGAGATCACCGTGGCCATATTGGGAAGCCCCTTATTTTGTGCTAAGGGGGAAAAAACTTTGCTGCTGCATTTCTTAGCAGAGTTTACCCACTGCTTTAATGAATTAGACTTAAATAAATGCACTATTGGGTTGGGGCAGGCTAGCGTAGTCATAAATCTTTGAAGGCAGAGATTTCCCTGAGGATGATGAATTGCATTTCCCAACAGGTAAATAGAGGCACCTGTGAAGCCGAGGCAATGAGGTGCTTGAAGGACAGGGACCCAAAGTCGGAGGCCAATAGCCAGCCCAACACTGTGTCCCAAAATCTCACCTCCTATGGAGGATCTGTCTTCCTGGGAGAGCTCTTTTTTTTTTTGCGGATGTACCATACTAGACAGTTTCACTTTGTTTCTTCAGTGTTGTAAATTCTACGACTTCCTCCCAGATCTGTTAAGACATCCTAACTCAACTTTGAGATAAAGTGATGAGGAAAAGGCATTCATAACACATGAAAAATTTGAGGCGAGACTAAACTGTCCTGGAGGTAAAAGCAGAAGTAGACAAGCATGCACCTTCTAAAGGTAAATATTAATTAGCTCCAGAAGCACTTAAGTTAAAGACAGCATTAAAATGTTTTCCTGTCCTCTTGTCCTGTAGATTGAGATGCTCTAAAATAGCAGAGGACATCATTGATGTAAGATGTCATCCAGGCCATGAGTTATTTTGTCCTTCATTCTTTCTCTCATGAGACTTTTTCAGAGAAGATGTGACTAAGTGATGTATACACACACACAGAGAGATACAGAGAGAGAGAGAGAGAGAGAGAGAGAGAGAGAGAGAGAGAGAGAGAGAGAGACAGAGAGAGACAGAGAGAGACAGAGACAGAGACAGAGAGACACAGAGACACAGAGACACAGAGACAGAGACAGAGACAGAGACAGATTCCATGGAAGTCTGGTTTAAAATCTGTTTAGTGAACTTGTGAGTTTATGGTGGTTAAGTACAGGTGTATGAGTTAGGAGCTACAAAAACATGGCGACTCAAAGGCAGCTGCATCAGTCAAAAGCCCACTCTCACATAAATAAAAACTACTAAAAGCTGGAACCCTGGGACTCCCTGAAGATCTGCAGTTAGAGCCATCAAAGTGTTTTTTCTGCCTGCTTTGAAGAGGGACCTTGTCAGTCTGGTAAATGCCAAGGACTTCACTAAGGAGCTGGATAGGTTAATGAGTATCCTAGAGCAGCTGAGCTGCTGAGAGTTCCCTGCCCTCCCTCCCCCTGTCCCCTCCTCCATAACTCTTCTGCTTATATAGCCCTGTGAGTTTTGTACATTTCAGGAGCTCCCTGAGACTTGTAAGTTTCACTTATTTCCAGTGGCTTCCCTTTAGGGAGACATGTTTCAAGTCAGAAGACCTGGTACATAACACCCTCTTTTAGAATTAGGCTGAAGTGGTTGATTGGAAATAAAGAGCTTGGTCTTTCAGCCTGGCTTAGCCTTCTGTTTCTCAATGGCTACACAAAAGTCAGACATAAACGTCAGGTTACTGTCTATTAAGTTATCATTACTACTTAAGGCAGGCAGCTTTGTTAAAGTAAATCCTCCCACCCAGGTGATGGGATTGCAGCTGACACTTCTTAAGATTGTCATAGGCCCTATGGGGCATCTCGATTTTGTTTTATTAGTTTTGGTGTATGCTTACTTGTGCGTGCATTCACATCCAATACATGTGCGTGCAAATGCATGTATGTGTGTGTGTATTTGGTTGTTTGGGTCTTCTTGGTTGGCTGGTTTGTAAAAGGAACTAGCTAGATGGCTCAAGCTGGCCTTGAACTCTAACATCCTCCTGCCTCTGATTCCCAAGTGCTGAACTCACAAAGCTGTGCAGCCATGCCTTACAGCTCCAGTTTTGGACCTGTCCTTGGCCAAGACTGTCAACATCAGCTTTTGCATGCCACATACATTTTAGCAGATCTTATGAATATCAATCCTCAAACTTTGCCCTTGCCCCCGTCAACACTTCATCAGGAGTCTGAAGATGAGGACCACACAGGAAGCTGTGCAGGACGACATACATCAGGCCTCTTCGTCAAGGATGCTCAGCCAGGAGCCAGTTCCTAGGAACAAGCAGCCGCATCACGAAGAAGACAACGTGACTAGTTCCTGAGCCAGCGCAATTAATATTGTTCAGAGTCCCCCTAAACTAGATTCATTGCTACACGGTGCAGGCAGTGGACTATAATAGACTTAAAGGGTTTTTAATGGAAATGAAGTCCCCTCAGAAAAAAAAATCTGATGGCTGTGAAGAGGCAGAAAGAGTATAGTCCATCCCTGGGGCAAAGTTACAAAGAGAATAGGAGACAGGTGGACCCCAGGGAGAAGTCTTCACATGCTTGATGTGAGGAGGCACATGTACTAACTTCATATGTTGTTTTTTCTTTTATTCTTTTTTTTTTTTAGTGGTTTTTTTAAAAAAAAACATTAACGCACAGGGCTTGCTGGTACAAACCTATAACCACAGAATAGAATCAAGAGGGTCACGAGTTCGAGGCTAGCCTGGACTACATGGCACGACCCTGTCTCAAGAAACAAAAGAAATTTGGGGAGATAGCTTATGGGTAGAGCACTTCACTCTCGATCTTACATGCACATGTGCATGCATTATAAGTATGCATGCACGCACACACACACATACACACACACACACACACACTGGCAGAGAGACTTTGCTCTCCTTAACTTTAACAATTTCTTTGTATGCCATCAGATTATGAGCTCCAGACAGAGCTGACAAGCTAGACAGGACAATTTGGAATCGTAGGGACTCCAACTCCAGGAGCATCCTTCCTGGAAGGATGCCTGATGGGTTCCCCTGTGGGATTCAGCAGGCTACCCTCTCGCTTACTGTAGGTCTTTTGCAAATTGTCCAAACACCAGCTGGTCTTAATTGGCTGCTTAGGTCTAACAAGGAAAGAGCTGGGGAGTTATGGACTTAGTTTCAGAGTTTTTTTTTTCTTGTTCCATCAACGGAGGGTTCAATATTTAGAGCAATATTGATTCGATTTATCCAGTGTTGTAATGTTCCATTGGTTGCTAGGCAACAGAGTTCTTTCTTCTCCACTTTCTGAGTGGCTCATGGGAGTCTGACTACCGAAGAGATTACTTTGTGTATATGAAACTAAATGGACCGTAGGTGCCATACATAAGTAGAGAAACATTGTTTTACTGGGCAGTGTTAAGAGCAGGCTTCCTATAACATCTCAGTAATTGGGATTCAAACTCCAGAACACAGGCCATTCATAGTCACATTCCCCTACTAGGTACCCACTGAGAACAATTTAATACAAAGTTGTGCCAGTGCATAAAACCCTATGTTTGTGCGCTCACGGTTCCAGCCTCATAAAGTTCAAACCTGCGCTGGGGCAAAAACGGATTCATTCCTCACAGCTAATGGCTTGGATGTGAAGTGTCCCCGACAGTGTCTGAACTCATTCCCCAGCTGAGGGCCCTCTTGTAGGAATCTGTAGACCCTTTAGGAGGCGGGGTCCCCCCCAAAGGAAGTAGGTCACTAGAGGACCCACTTGAAGGACACCTCGAAGGACGTCCCAGTTTCACATTCAACTTCCTGAGCCACCAAGACGTGAGCAAGCCATGCTGCAAAGTCCTGCTGCCAAGGCCAAAGCCACTCCAGTCACCACGCCTTTCCACCACAATTTTTCTAGTGTCTTTCCCATGGCTGTGACAGAACACTTTGACCAAAAAAAAAAAAATAACTTAGGAGAGTTTTATAGTCAATTTGACACAATCTATGGTCACTTGGGGAGAGGAAGATTATACTGAGAAAATGCCTCCAGAGGAGTGGCCTGTAGACAATCCTGTGGGACATTTTCTTGTCTAATGAATGATGTGTCAGGGCCCAGGACACCATACGTGATGCCATCCCTCATTAGATAGTTCTGAGTTACATAAAACAGTAAGCTGAGAGAGCCATGGAGAGCAAGCCAGCGAGCAGGGTTCTTCCACGGCCTCCGCTTCCTCTCCTGCCTCCAGGTCCCTGCCTTGACTTCCTTCAGTGGTGAACTTTGATCAGGATTTTTAAGTTAAAAAAAAAAGTCTATCTTTACCAAGTTGCTTTTCCATATAGTATTTTATCACAGCAACAGAAAGCAAACTAAGACACGAAGGAAATGGCTTAGTTCACCTTATAACTTAGAGCCCATCGCCGACAAAAGTCTTGTGTGACATATTTTCTGGAAAAACATGAAAAGCACCTCCTCATCCCAGCTAGTGAACCAACGACAGACCTAAGTAACCATACCAATAAACCCCATATCGGTTGAGCCAATGAGTGTATTGAGGTTACTCACAGAAATATGGGTGAGGGGTAAGTGACAGAAGCATAAAGGGCTCAAAGACAGTTGTAGCACCAACATGTATCCCAACAGGGGGGACAGCTCACAAAACATGGAAGCCTGGAGCTCACCACACAGCCTGCAGGCAGCTCAACAGGTTGAAAGTTGAAGATGAGATGGTCCCCCTCTAGTTATAGCCCTCTGGCTAAGTCAGTCACAGAATAGCAGACAAAAGGAGGGGGTGGGGGGCGTATTGGCAGAGGGCAGAAGAAACCAAGTGTGTAGGGTGAGCTTTCAACCATCTTATGTGGTAGGATCTTTTTTCAGGCTGCCTGGCTGCTCTGAGCTTCTTCTTGACAGTGGCTTGTCTGAGAGTATCTCTCAATAATCTTTATTGTTTATATACACTTGGAGAATAAGAAGCCTAATGAATCTGGTCAGTTTCAGGGACTTCCTGGAACTTTTGAGTTGTTTTCTCCCCTGCAGGAAAATTATATACAATAGGAAGCCAGGGTAGGAACTCAAGCAGAAATTATGAAGGAAGGCTTCTTGCTGTTTTGTTCCACAATTCATGCTTAGCTAGCTTTCTTGTATAGCCCAGGACAATCTGACCAGGGAATGGTGTCACCCACAGTGGACTAGGCCCTTCTAAATCAATCAACAATCAAGACAATGCCACATACACTCATGCCCAAGGTCAGATCTGATCTGGGAAGTCCTCAACTGAGACTCCTTGGCCAGGTGATTCCATACCATGTCAAGTTGACAGTTAAAGCTAACTATAGTAAAGACAACATACTAAAACTGAGGGAAATAAATCCTTTCTGCCAGGTGTTTTGGCACAGTAAAAGTAAAGAGACAAGCAACCAATACACTCTTCTGGGCAAGTTACCTCTAAACATCACAGGGATAACCAAAAGCAGAAACATGAATAATTACAGAGGCCAAATGCTGGTTGACACTTAATTCTGATAGTATGAGTTTTCTTTATTTTTTTTTATATCAAATATTCTCCCCAGTAGAATTTGGTCTATAAGAGTGGCAATCTAAGACAGAAAAAATACCAAAGTCACTGTATAAGTACATTTTCAGTTGTTATAACACCCATAATTGCCTCCCCCTCTTTTTCCCCCAACGTTCACTGTCTCTTTAAAATTCTCAAGATGTAAGCAGCAGGCAAGTGAGGTACTGTCAGTGTGGGCTGTATAGCTCAGGGACTTGGCATTGGTGGCGTTTATTTTGGAACCTGTGCGGTAGCCTGACCTATTCTAGGAACTTTGCTTTCACTACATTTCAATGCCCCATTTTTCCAACTAGCAGGGAAGGCGAGAGGGCACCTGGGGAGGCTGTGAAGAGGGAAAGAACGAAGGATCTGGAACTCAGTCCTCTGAGAGTTACACACAGAGCTTGGTGAGGGGAACGTGTAGAATTCTGACCACAGTCAAAAGCCTTGCCAGGAAGTCAGGAGCTCGGAGCTAAGTCTACAGCACGTCAAGAGACTCCACAGCGCTTCTCAGCCGAGTTTCCTTGGGTGTGGCCATGGAATACCCATAAACCAAAGGCCACATGCGGTGTTTGGAATTTTCTGTCAATGAGAAGACCTATTCAGATGAGAAGTGGTCCCCATTCTTCCAAAGAGAGGAGTGTGTGAAGGGAGGAGGGGGAAGTGAGCTCAGGCAAGTAGCCAACAACGTGCATTTACAGAGGGTAGGGATGTAAAACAGATGTTGTGCAGGAATGTAAAAACATTGCCCTGGGAGCCCCATCATTGGCCTCTGGAGAGGAGGGCTTCTCAGATCCAGGCGAATAACACAGTAAAGTCACAGAAAGCTGCTTACTCATCAAAACCAGCCCTAAGCAACGGCTCTCTTGGGTTGCCTGGTGCCCTGTTTCCGTGTGTGTGTGTGTGTGTGTGTGTGTGTGTGTGTGTGTGTGTGTAGTGTGTGTGTGTGCATGCAGGAACGCACATTATCCTGCATTGCTCTAAATAGATGCTATTCTCTAACTAGAAATGTAGTCTCAGAAATTTTTTATTTATTGCTTTATTGCTTTTTGTTTTTAATTATATGCAATGGTGGGGGGTGGAATATGCATTCGTGTGAGTGCAGTTTCCTCTGGAGGCCAGAAGAGAGTGTTAGATCCCCTGCTGTTGAAGTTACAAGTAGTTGTGAGCCACACAGTATGGGTGCTGGGGACCAAAGTTGGCTTTGCAAAAGCAGCAAATGCTCTTAACCACTTAGCCATCTCTCCAGTCCCATGTCTGCCTTATTTTGAGGGATCTCAGAAAGATCTGGAGCTCTGATAGCAAGCAACAGGGTGTCCTACAACCTCTTCCTCCTAAGGAGCCCAGTCGATTTGTCCTATGAGAGTAGAGATATAAAATAGCAAAAGGGCTAACGGCTACCGTATTAGTCCATTTTCAGCGGCTATAACAACCGCACCAAAGGCTGGGAAGTTTATAAAGAAAACAAGAAGGTCTCGTACAGCTCATAGGTTGAGTGACTGGAAGCCTAAGATCAGATGGTCCCCATATTTCTGGCCTCTGGTAATAGCCCTCTGGTTAAGTGACAGCATGGCAGAGAAAAGGGGGGAGGAGATGTTAGCAGAGGGGGGGAGAAACCAAGTGTGTAGGGTGAGCTTACTTCCCAACAACCCATTCGAGCAAGAACCCACCTATGCCATTAGACCATGATTCATCCTTTCTGGGTATGATGTGCCCAATAATCTCACCATCATATACATCCTTCTGGGTATGATGTGCCCAATAATCTCACCATCACCTACTAGACTGTCATCCTTAAGGGTTTCATCACCTTCCCAGTACGGCCCACTGGTGACTCATCTAGCATGTAAATCTGTGATGGCTCATCTTGTGATCTTTAGAGTCCCCCAAGAGGTAATTCTGAGTGTGTCTAAGGGGCTGGAGAGGAAAGCTTAAATAAGAGAGGAAGATGCACCCTGGCTGAGGAAGGGCGAACCCCTCTGCTGGGGACCTGGACTGAATAAAAAGTGGAAGGCAAGCTGAGTACAAGCATTTCTGTCTTCGCCTCACTCTGTGTGTGTCTCTGTATCTCTCTGTCTGTCAAGTCCCTTTCTGTTTGTCTCTATGTATCTCTCTGTGTTTCTCACTCTCTGTCTCTCTGTCTCTCTGTCTCTGTCCCTCTGCCTTTCTAGCCCCTCCCCCCTCTCTCTGCTTCTTGACTACAGATGCCGTATGACCAGCTGCCTCATGCCCCTGCTGTCGCTCTTTCCTCATCACAATAAACTGGGCTTTGGACAATGAGCCATTCCCTTTTCCTCTCCTATGTTGCTTTTATCAAGCATTTTGTCACAGCAACAAACAAAAGGCTCTAATAGAGCAACACCCAGTGATTGCAGTCACTATCAACAAAGCAGCCTAAGCACCCACAGAGAAAATGATGAGATCAAGGGCAATAGCCATGACTATTGCTCTGGACACCTTAAGAAATGTCAACAGAGGGCAGCTGAGATGCTTCAAGGGGTAAAGGTGCTTGATGCTGAGGCTGACAACCTGAATGAAAGCCCTAGAACTCGCATGGCAGAAGAAGAGAATTGACTGTCACACAAGTTGTCCTCTGACCTCTACACTTGAGCCGTGGTCTATGCACCCTGACTTTCTAGCCACCCCACTATATATATCCAAATCTCAATAGTTATTAATAAGAGTCTATGCTCACACCCACTGGAGAATAACGAGATGAGAAGGAAATTTAGCAGGTTTAGGATCCAACACTGTGTGGATGAAACTAGAGGTGTTACTGTCTCTCTAGCAGACTGTGGTCTAGGAGGAGGAACAATAGTTATTGAAGCACCTGGAGTGTACTTCACAAGGCTTCAGAGTAGACTAAGCTGAAAAATGGAGACAAGAATAGTATGTCCAGAGCCAGGCATGGCGGCTTATAATGTGACCCATGCACGCAAGAGGCTGCGAAGGGAAGTGATGAGTTCTAGGCCAGCCTAAGTTGCACACCAAGACCCTGTCTTATGAAGAAAAGTTGAGGCTGAGGAGATGGTGGGATGGCGAGATGGCGAAAGTGTTTGCTATGCTAATGTGAAGACCAGTTCTGACCTCCAAAACTCATATAAAAGCAGAGTAGGCATGGTGGCTGTTTGTTACCCCAGCATGCAGGAGGTAGACAAAATGGTCCCTGGGGTAACCTGGCTAGCTAGACTAGCTAAACTCTATACAGTACTCAGTGTTGAGTGAAATACCCTACCTCAGTAAATACAGGGAGAATCAGAGGAAGACACATAATGTCGACTTTGATGCACCCACACATATGTGAACACACTTACACAAATGCATGCACATCACACCCACATTCAAAGAAAAAGACTACCGATGCCATCGTGGCAAGTCTTAGTGGCAAATTGAATTAGCACATGCCCCCCCCCATATCTCAGCCCGATAATGAAAGCCCTGAAATGGATTAGTCAAATCAAAACATTTCTACGAACTGCAAAAATATCCAGAATAACAAGTCAGAAATAGTTTTGTTTTGTTTGTCCTCTCTAAGCACTTTTCTTTATCCGTCCTGAGTCTTTTTCAAATTTATAAGGCAAGTAGAGAATGGAAATATCTAGAGACACCATGACCAAAGTAACTTATTTTTTAAGAAAATTTTGTTAGAACTTACAGTTCTAGAGGGCTAGGGCCATGGTAGAGACCATGACATCAGGCAGGCATGGTCCTGGAGCAACAGCTGAGAAGAAAGAGAGACAGAGAAAGAGACAGACAGACAGACAGACAGACAGACAGACACAGAGAGAGAGACAGAGAGAGACAGAGAGAGAGATGGAGAGAGAGACAGAGAGACACAGAGAGAGAGAGAGAGACACACACATAGAGAGAGAGACAGAGATGAGTCAGAGAGAGAGAGAGAGAGAGAGAGAGAAGAAGAAGAAGAAGAAGAAGAAGAAGAAGAAGAAGAAGAAGAAGAAGAAGAAGAAGAAAAGAAGAAGAAGAAGAAGAAGAAGAAGAAGAAGAAGAAGAAGAAGAAGAAGAAGAAGAAGAAGAAGAAGAAGAAGAAGAAGAAGGAAGAAGAAGAAGAGGAGGAAATGGCCCGGACTTTTAAAATTTCAAAGCCCACCCACAGTGACACATCTCCTCCAATGAAGCCACGCTCCCTAATCCTTCCCAAACAATTCTACCAACGGGGACCAAACATTGGAATACACGAGCCTATGGGAACCAGTCTTATTCAAACTGCCACAGAGCCTCAAAATAACCTCAGGGATGTGAGCTCATGCAATCAGACATTGTGTTAGGTTGTTAGCTTGGCCCAAGAATGCCTCGTAAAGGCTGGCTGGAAATGTGGCCAATGTTTTTTTCTTTCTCTCTTTATTGCCTTGCTGTAGTATTTCCTTTCTTCACCCAGTATATTTTCCCATGGCTGAGATACATATGTTTGTGATCAAGTGATCAGGAAGCGATTTGTGCTGTCTCCATCCCTTGCAGTGTTTAGCTTCTGGAATCCCCACGCCCAGTGTTAGATGGTGAGGATCTTCTAGGACTGTGCAAGGGAGAACAAAGCCGAGGGGGGAGGAGGAAAAAAAAACATGGAGTAGCAGGAAAAACAAATGTTCGCTACAAATCCTATTTCTGCTTCCCAAAGGATGAGGGCCTGAGTGTGGACCCTTATCACCCACATCTAAAGCCAGGCATGTCCATGTGCGTCTGGTAGTCCCAGCTCTGGATGGCAGGATGGTTGGATTGGTTGTCTGAGCTCACTGACTAGCCAGTAAAGCTTAGTCAGTGGACTCAAGATTGAGTGAGAGACCCTGTCTCAAAAAAAGATGGAGAGTAATTAAGGAAGACATCTGACATCAACTTCTGGTCTCCACATATAAATGTACACACGTGCACATACATGGACATATTCACACACATGCACTGTAACAGTCACACACACACACACACACACACACACACACACACACACACACACCCTGAAATTATAGTGTAGTTCCATCATACTAGAAGAGCATATTGGTTCGTTTTGTGTATATATGTTTATGGGCATGTATGGGGGTATGTGCACATGTGTGCACATGCATGTTGAGTCCTGAGGTTGACCTCAGGCGTCTTCTTCTATCACTTTCCATCTTATATAATGAGACAGTGTCTCTTGCTGACCCCAGAGCTCTGCATTTCTGCGTCTGTAGCTGTCCAGCTGTCCAGCTTGCTCCAAGGACCCCATCTCTGCCTCCAAAGCTCTTGGGCTGCAGGGAGGCTGCCTGCCACTCACATTCAGCTTTTTTACGTTGGTTCTGAACTCAAGTCCTCATGCCTATGCATCGAGTGTTTTACCAGCTAAGCCATTCCCGAGGCCTAACATATATTGCTTTTGTAAGTGAAATCAAATTTAACAAAGGAGCACTGTGCTTTAAAATGAATTAGGATAAATTAATTCCCTAATGAAAGATGCTATCAAGCATGAGGGGAAAAAAAAACTAACAGAGGAAAGTATTAATGTGCTGATACGGAGGAGTAATCCTAAGAATGTAGGTTTATAGACACTAACGCTGTGTCTATATACACAGATGGCTTTGAACGGCATCCACTCTTCCAACGGTTGGATCACAACCAACCAGTTAGTAACTGCTTGCTTGCTTGCTTGACTGACTGACTGACTGAATTCAGTGGGTTTGTTTTGAAAATAGCCCATTCTCTGCCTAGCATCATCACTTTTTTTTTCCAACCAATTTGCTGTGTGCTATCTTCAGATGTCTGCATGCAATGAATGACAACTGCATGTTTAAACTGGGCCTGGGAAATCGGCTGAGGAAAGGAGTTAACCGAGAGACCGGCACTTAGGAGGTGATCGGACAAAGGATGCCGGATGACAGTGGACTCCAATTTAAAACAATCACTGAATTTAGTGAGGCCAGCAAAGGGAAAGCCAGGCAATTCTGGAAAATTCCACTGTAAAACCTTACAAGGGGGTATAGAATTTCCTAGGGACTGACACACAGCACTAAGGCTGTGAAGCAGAAATGAGAAATAAATTACCCAACTTGTCATCTTGGGGAAAATATTTGGCAAGCTGGGGGCGGGGGGCGGGTCTTACTAAGCACCATAGTAGTCCTCTCTTTCATGTAGAATGGCATCCCATTTTAAAAAATTGATTTCATGTTTTAGTTAAATATGGGGTGGGGAATGTTAGGTATATACACATGAGGGTGTAGTGACAGAGAAGGGCATCAGATCACCTGGAGCTAGAGTTACAAGTGGCTGTGAGCCGCCTCTTGTGAGTCCTTGAAACTGAATTCTGATCCTCCAGAAGAGCAGCAGAGGCCCCTAACCACTGTGTCATCTTTCCCACCCTAGTTGCTTATTCTAAACAGCTGGGATGAAATTGCAATGAGCTGAATGGAGACATCATTTTCTAGCACATCTCAAGTGTCACTCAGCTCCAGGAAACTCCCGAGGGTTGCTAGGCTCCTCACTAATTCATCTGAGAAGCTTTTGATAAGAACCCCAGGGTTTCTTACCCCCAAAATATCACTTGTCACACGAGCCCCGCAGTGGACCCTGGGCGAGATGGATGGGTGGTGCCAAGCCTGTAATCTCCTATAGGGTATCCCCGACAGGCTGCTCCTATGATGTAGGGTGCCATCAGTGGCCCGGGTTTGATGCATCAACGATGATTCATCTTTCTCAACAAGCCATGGCTTCCTTTTTTTGTAACATCCTTCCATTCTTCTCCTGTGAAGAGAGAAACTGTGACAAATGACAGACTTGGGAAGATAGTTCTAGGGTTTTTTTTTTTCCCTTCTAGAATTAGCCTCACTAAGACAGAAGCAAACCAGCCATCCAATCCATTTCAGGGAAGGCTGCATGTGGGAACAAAATAATGCCCACTACATCAATGATGTCATTTTCATTTCACCTAATGATGTCAGAGTCATGAACAAGGGCTGGGGAGATGGATCATTGATTTGTTAAACAATCATGAGGACCTGAGTTCAGATCCCTGACATGTGACTATCAGTCTGGGCATAGTCACATGTGCACTTGTCACTCCAGCATTGTGGGGTGAAGAGAGACTATTGGGGGCTTGTTGGTTCATTCTAGCTAAAAGAGGGGTGAGTTTCAGGTTCAAGAAAACACTGTCTCAAAGGGATAAAGTGTGCATAGTTCACAGACACTCACAACTGGTCATTCATACACATGCACTTATTACACACACATGCACACATATACACAGAGAGAATCATGAATAGCCATATGAACAGAAGAGTGGATTTTTTTCTCTTAAATATTGTTAATATTAAAGATAAACAAATTTTCCTCTTTTAAAGGAAAATGATATATTAACTCCTAAATACATAGATTTATTAATATTGAATCTTACATTTCTGCCCCATAAATTATTACTAATATATTGAAATTTGTTATCCATTATCCATTTGGACTATTAAAAGCCCCTTGCTGCATACCTAAACATAATAAAGGCTATATACAGCAAGCCAATAGCCAACATCAAATTAAATGGAGAGATACTCAAGGAAATTCCTCTAAAATCAGGGACCAGGCAAGGCTGCCAACTTTCTCCATATCTCTTCAATATAGTTCTTGAAGTTCTAGCCAGAACAATAAGACAACAAAAGGAGACCAAGCGGATCCAAATGGTAAAGGAAGAAGTCAAAGTATCCCTATTTGCAGATGATATGGTAGTGTACATAAGTGACCCCCAAAATTCCACCAGAGGACTCCTACAGCTGATAAACACCCTCAGGAAAATGACTGGATACAAAATTAACTCAAAAAAGTCAGTAGCCTTCCTATATACAAATGACATTGGTGAAGAGGAAGAAATTAGGGAAGCTACACCCTTCACGATAGCCACAAGCAGTATAAAATATCTAGTAATTCTAACCAAGCAAGTGAAGAACTTGTTTGAAAAGAACTTTAGATCTCTGAAGAAGGAGATTGAAGATGAATCAGAAGATGGAGAGATTTCCCTTGTTCATGGATTGGGAGAATTAACATAGTAAAAATGCCATCTTACCAAAAGCAATTTAAAGATTCGGTGCAATCCTTATCAAAATACCTACACAATTTTTTAAAGATATTGAAAAATCAATTCTTAACTTCATATGGAAAAACAAAAAACCCTGAATAGCTGAAACAATCATGTACGATAAAAGATCCTCAGAAGGAATCTCCATACCTAATCTCAAGCTATACTATAGAGCAACAGTAATTAAAACAGCATGGTACTGGCATAGCAATAGGCTGGTTGATCAATGGAATCAAATCAAAGACCCAGAAAGGAATCCACACACATATGGTCACTTGATTTTTTACAAAGAAGCCAAAACTATTCAATGGAAAAAGGATAGCATCTTCAACAAATGGTGCTGCTCTAACTGCATGTCTCCATGTAGAAAAATGCAATTAGACCCCTATTTGTCACCATGCACAAAACTCAAGTCCAAGTGGATTAAAGACCTCAACATAAAACTAGAGACACTAAATCTTTTACACAAGAAAGTGGAGAAGAGCCTGGAACACATTGGCACAAGAGACAACTTCCTGAACAGAACTCCAAGAGCCCAGGCCTTAAGGTCAACAATTAATAAATGGGGCCTCGTGAGGCTGAGAAGCTTCTGTAAGGCAGAAGACACAGTCAACAGAACAAAGCGACAGTGTACAGACTGGGAAAAGATCTTCACCAACCTTACATCTGACAAAGGTCTAATATCCAAAATATATAAAGAGCTCAAGAAGTTAAACACCACCAAACCAAATAACCCAATTAAGAAATGGGGCTCAGAAGTAAACAAAGAATTCTTAACAGAGGAATATCGAATGGCTGAGAAACACTTAAAGAAATACTCAACATCTTTAGTTATCAGAGAAATGAAAATCAAAATGACTCTGAGATTTCATCTTACACCTATCAGAATGGCTAAGATCAAAATCTCAAGTGACAGCATATGCTGGCGAGGATGTGGAGAAAGGAGAACACTCCTTCATTTCTGGTGGGAATGCAAACTTGTAAAACCACTTTGAAAATTAATCTGGCACTTTCTCAGAAAACTGGAAATAGGACTACCTCAAGACCTAGCTATTCCACTCCTTGGAATATACCCAGAAGATACTCCACCACACAACAAGGATATATGCTCAATCATGTTGATAGCAGCCTTATTTGTAATAGCCAGAACCTGGAACAACCTAAATATCCTTCAGTCGAAGAATGGATAAAGAAACTGTGGTACATTTACACTATGGAATACTACTCAGCTATTAAAAACAAGGAAATCCCAACAGTTGTGGACAAATGGATTGAGCTAGAAATGATCATACTGGGTGAGTTAACCTAGATGCAGAAAGACTCACATGGTATATACTCATTTATAATTAGACACTAGTCCAATGTCCCATGAAACTCTTCACTTACCAGGAGATTGGGATGGATACAAGGACTTCCTATTGTTACTCTAGGTGAGAGAAGTATGGGAGAATGGGGAAACAGAATGATCAAGAGGGTCCTAGAAACCTACAAGAAGAACATCATGATGGGCAGATCTGGACCCAGGGGAAGCTCTGCTCAAACTACTGCACCAACCAATGACAATACATGCAATAAACATTGAACCCCTGCTCTGATCTAGCCAATGGGCAGGACATTCTCCACAGTTGTGTGAAGAGTGGGGACTGACTTTGACATGAACTCTGGTACCCCATATTTGACCACTTCCCCTTGGTGGGGAGGCCTGGTGGCACTCAGAGAAAGGATAAGCAGGCTACGAAGATGAGACTTGATAAGCTGTGACCATATTCAGGGGGGAGGAGGTCCCCTTCTGTCACAGACCTAGGGGAGGGGAATAGGATAAAAGTGGGAGGGAGGGAAGGAGGAACGGGAAGATAAAAGTGAGGGTATAACAATTGAGATGTAATCTGAATAAATAAATTGAAAAAAAAAAGATGTTCACCACCATAGCAAAAAAAAAAAAAAAAAAAAAGTCCCTGTGCTATTTTGTTTTTTATTTTTACAATACTTTAAAATAGTATTTCCTATATTTTATTACAGAGGTAATGCCCATCCATCTATTTTAGAAACTGGAAAAGTGATAATGGGGCTGAAACCATCAATATTCTTAGATTTTCACCTGTAGCTGAGAGAAATCCAGGACCAGCACCCAAGACACTTGGCTCTGGACCAAACATTCTTTCCACTGACATCACTCATTTGGATGCTGTTGCAGGCTACTAATATCGAATTGGATTCTGATAATTTGAAACCCCAATTTTAAAGAGCGCAAGTGTATGGCATGTTATGCAAAATTGTTCTCTAAGCTCTGTCCAGATAAATAAAATTAATAAGCAGCATGGCCTCCAAATTATAGAATACATTGGTAGATTGCTGTTGATATTAGTAAGGGGAAGGAGAAAGCATCAGGCATAAACTCTAATATCTCTCCTTCATGTTCTCCTCTAAAATGTCTATGGTGTCATCTGTATGTGTGTGTGTGTGTGTGTGTGTGTGTGTGTGTGTGTGTGTGTGTGTGAAATTCCTACTCACTGTAAGACCCATAGACCTGCAGAGAGTAAGGTCATCTATGGGACTTTTGTATACACAAAGAGCAAAGCCCAGGCACATGAAAGAAGAAGGAAGGACATAGACCCTTCCTCATTATCTGCCCTAGGAACAACAACAAGACAAGAGAAACAGATGGCTCTGATTCTCTTGATGTGAGAAACTTGAATGGCACATCATTCAATATCCTTCTAGAAACTACAGCTTCCAAAAGCCCAGAAGCCGAGCTGGAGCTGACCAAAGAAAATCTCTCTCTCTCTCTCTGTCTCTCTGTGTCTCTGTCTCTGTCTCTGTCTCTGTCTCTGTCTCTGTCTCTCTCTCTCTCTGTCTCTCTCTCTCTCTCTCTCTCTCTCTCTCTGTGTGTGTGTGTGTGTGTGTGTGTGTGTGTGTGTTGCACATGCATGCAGGTGCACATGTATATGTATGCATGTGAGGTCAGGAGACAGCCCTTCAACTTTTTATACGACAGAATCTCTCACTAGCCTGAACCTTACCTATTAGCTTAGACTAGCTAGCCAGAGAGCAATAGGGAATCTGCCTGTCTCTGCCTTCCCAGTGCAGTACCATGCTTGGCTACTTTTTATGTGGGTTCTGGGAACAGAAATCAGATGTTTGTGTTTACAAGGCAAGTAATTTACCAACAGAGTTGTCCTCCCCAGCCCCTGAGACTCTCATTTCTGAATGCGCTATGCCTGAAGCAATGCACCTCGGCTGACCTACACTCTCCAGATGGACAGCAAGTGGGACAATAAATGGACCATCTGAGGTCACTGGTGACTAGCTTAGCTGAGCTTGACTTAGTTTTAGCCTGGTATTCTGCCTACTTCTTAAGTGGCCCTGACAGAGTTGAAACATCATGGTGGCACAGTACACACACAATTGGCTTGCCCTATGAGGAACACATTCCTTCTACTTTATTCTTTAGAGTAAGAACTAAAATGGATTTTTCTCAGCCTTGACTGTGTAACTAGCTTAGGTGATTTTTTGACTTGGGAAGAATTATTCTTTAATGGACAGTCATGGATAGATTGATGGATAGGTAGATAGATAGTAAGTAGGTAGAGATGATGATGATGATGATGATGATGATGATGATGATGATAGATGGTGATGATACATGATTGATATATAGATAGATAGATAGATAGATGACAGATAAAGAGAGTAGAGAGATAGATAGATGATAGATCCATAATAGATAGACTTCATGTATCATGCAATTTGCCCATTCAAATGACATAGGCCATAGTTTTTAGTATATTCCCACATGTGTGCCATCATTATCACACTTTTGTATCTGGAAGTTGGGGTGATTATTGCTCAGTTGGCAGAGTGCCGTCCTAGCATGCAGGAGACTCTGGCTTTGGTTCCCAGGATAAACCACAAATGGTGGTGTCCATCCACCTGTCATCCCAGCTCTCAGGAGATGCAGGCAGGAAGCCCAGAACTTGAGGCTCCCTGGCCTGGCATACATGAAATGCTGTGAAAGAAAGAAAGAAAGAAAGAGTACAAAGAAGCCCTGTACCCTTTATTTCTAACTCTCTATTCCCATTTCTACACAGTCCTATTCCCCAATATGCTTCACTCCCTCAACAGATTCCCCAGCTATGGAAGCTCCATATGAACAGGATCATACTTTATGCGGACTTTTGTAATTAGCTTTGTCCACTTAGTACCACTATGGTGACATTAGTCTCCAGATGACAAATGATTCCCCAGTTAGCGACTCTTCAGCTGAGGCCCAGACCATATAGGTCAAAGACAAGCTCCCTCTATCCAATTCCTGACCCATAGAATTCATGAGACTAGTAAAATGTTGGCTTCCGACGCTAAGTTTTGGAGTGGTCCATTACACAGCCATGGTAACCAGGACAGATACATAGACCTGTCAGCCCAGCTATAGCTCATTCCTTCAAGGTCGATCCATTTCTCTGAATTCTCACCAGTTGTATTGGAGCCTTGGGGTTATTTGGATAGGAGTTATTGGATCTCATTTCTTTTTCCATAAAGTTAGGACCAGCTGCAAGCTCCCTGAAGGCAGCAACGAATGTGTCATTTTGACAATTATAGCTCAACACTGGCCACAGTGCCTGGAGCATATGAGTAGGCTGTCTCCGTTATCTATTGGGTCATCGAGGCTACCCCAGGACTCGGTGGCTTAACACAGTGGCTAGAAAATTATGGTCTATGG
Organism: Acomys minous; assembly: GCF_964271855.1. Taxonomy (NCBI): domain Eukaryota; kingdom Metazoa; phylum Chordata; class Mammalia; order Rodentia; family Muridae; genus Acomys; species Acomys minous. The sequence goes on from NC_140498.1 coordinate 76,560,024, forward strand.
ACAGATCTGGCCTCCCAACTCTTCGTGTGAATGAAATGTTAGGAGCACCCAACAATACTCATTCATTTATACATGGTCTCTGGCTGCCTTTGGTGGACATGAATATTTGTAACAAATACCTTAAGTCATTTGTGCAAAGCCTGAAATATTTACTATCTTGTCTTCACACAAAAAGGTGCCAATCTCTGGCTAAACACAATCCAATCCATTCATGAAACAATATTCGTGTAAGAATTTGGCTGGTACAAGAGTAAGTGAGGTGGCTTCTGTGGTAGCTCACTTTAATTGTAAAGTTGGCACAACCTAAAATCACCTAGGAAGAGAATCTTAGTGAAGGATTGTCTACACTGAATGGGACTCTGTGCATGTCTTTGGGGGATTGTCTTAAGTTAACTGATGTGGGAAGACCAGCCCACTGTGGGCAACACCATTCCCTAAGTAGAAATTCCTGAACCATATGAGTTGCTAAGTCAAGCTGAGCATAAGCAAGCAAGCAACTGAGCAAGCATGCATTCTTTTCTCTCTACTCTTGACTGTGCATGGGATGTGACTGGCTATTTTAAGTTCCTGCCTCCTTGGCTTCCCAGGTACAATAGATTGCAACGTGGAATTGTGATCTAAAGTCAACCCTCTCTCCTCTATGTTGCTTTTGGTCAGGATATTTTATCGCAGCAACAGAAACTAGAACAGTGTCACTTGCATCATTCTGTCAAGTCAGTTTTACACGCTGTGATAGCTGAGAGAATCCGTTTCAAAGGAAGAATGGTTTTGTTTCAGGTCATGGTGTCAGGGATTACCACCTATGTTTGTCCATCTTCACTTGTTTCTGGGATGGCGGTGAGGATAAACATCATGGTAGAAGGGTGTTGTGGAACAGAGATGCTTACCTGATGGTGGCCAGGAAGAAGCTAGAGAGGGCTAGAGACAAGATACCCTTCATGGCGGATGGGATTATAATGGCCCCCATAAGCTTATGGATTTGAGTGCTTGCTCACTAGGGAGCGACACTATTTGAAAAGATTAGGACATAATGGCCTTGCTGGAGGAAGTGTGTCACTGGGGGTGGGCTTTGAAGTTTCAAAAGCCCATGCCAAGTCCAGAGTCTGTCTGTCTGTCTGTCTGTCTGTCTGTCTGTCTGTCTGTCTGTCTCTCTCTCTCTCTCTCTCTCTCTCTCTGTGTGTGTGTGTGTGTGTGTGTGTGTGTGTGTGTCAGATGATCAGGATATGGCTCTCAGCTCTGCCTGTGTGCAGTCATATTGATAAGCAAGCCCTCAATTAAATACTTTGCTTTATGTAAGAGTTTCCTTGATCATGGTGTCTCCTCACAGCAATAGAACACTGACTCCCATACCCTTCAAAGGCAAAGGCCCTCCAGCTATTCCTTCCAGCAGTCTACCAGCTCTACCACTCGCCAATAGTTCATCCCAGCGTTGAATGTACTAACAGATTTGAGTACTGACTGACAGGAGTCATGATCTGACTATCTGCTGAGATGTCCTCACAGACAGACTCAGAAGCATGCTTCAAAAGTCTCCTGGGCTGAGGGTGGTGAGAGGGCTCAGCAGGTAAAGGAGCTTGCTGCTAAGTCTGACAACCCACATTCCATCCCCATGGCCCACGTGATGGAAGGACAGACCCAACTCTAAGCGAGTTGCCTTCCTCCCTTCATATACACTCTTGGTGCACACACACAGTGCACAGACAGACACAAAACAAACAAATAAGCAAGTAAAATACAGAGAGAGAGAGAGAGAGAGAGAGAGAGAGAGAGAGAGAGAGAGGAGAGAGAGAGAGAGAGAATCAATTTGAAATGGAAATTAAATAGCATTTTTTTTGTGTGTTGTCACAGAAAAGGAAGATACCTAGGCAGGAATCTGAGCAGAGAACCTTCCACTGTGTCCCCTGCCCCTTGCTCTTCTGTCAGAGTTACACAAGGCTGGGTGCACACAGCCCTGAGCAGCCTCTCTCATCACTCAGCAGAAGCAAGGGCAGCTGGTTAATTACCAGTCACCCAATCTTTCAGTCACACCATTCTGGGAGGGAGGATCCCACACATCTAACTTTACCAGGATCCCTGTGTTTCTTCCTGTCCTGCAGGGGTCGGCGAGATGGGTGGGTGGTTTCAGACTTCACAAAAGCACCAGTTTAAAGCCCAACAAAGAAATGCTTCACACTCAGTGAAAATGAGGGACTGAAGGAAACAAGAAGCTTCGTCTTGATTTCCATTTCCTTCCCTCACTATGCCCTACAAAAGAGGCAAGGTAGAGGGCCTTCTGACACTGGGCGCTGCAGGGTGAGCCAGGAGGGACCATGCCAAAACAAGTGCCCATGTGTTCTCTTGCCTCTGTGATTGTAACTTGCTTCTTACAGCCCCTTAGATCCTGAAGAGTTTGAATTAAGCTAATTAATCTCTCCACCTGCCCTTCTGATTATTTTATTATCTCTTCACAACATATCCCGAAAGAGCATGTCTGGGGCAGTGGAGAGATAAGGACGGGATAATAAAAGTAACAGCAAAGTCATTTTTGTCCCAGGCAACTGCTCTATTGCTGAGGCACACCCCAGCCCCTCGCTGGGGGATTCTAGTCAGAGGTTCAACCACTGAACCATGCTCCCAGCCCCTCACTAGGGGATTCTAGGCAGGTGCTCTACCACTGAGCCACACTCCAGCTGCTCACTGGAGAATTCTAGTCAGAGGTTCAAACACTGAGCCATGCTCCCAACCCTTTGTGGCAGGATTTTAGGTAGGTAGTCTATCATTGAGATATATCTCAAATCTTTCCTTCATAACATTTTTATTGCTCACAGATGACTGTACCTCCAGCTCCAGCATATCTGATGTTCCCATTCCGCTTCTGTGAAATTTCATTCTTGTAACAACAAGCATGTGCACGCACGCGCGCGCGCGCGCGCACACACACACACACACACACACACACACACACACACACGAATAAATCATTTTAAAAAGAATCTTGAGATGCTGAAGAGATGGAGCACTTGTTAAAAACACAGATTGTTTTTCCAAAAGACCCAAGTGTGGTTCCCAGCACCCACCTTAGGCAGCTCAACAATCCGTAATTCCAGCTCCAGGAGATCCAATGTTCATGTCCTCTGTAAGTACCTGATCTCATGTGTGCATGCGCGCGCGCACACACACACACACACACACACACACACATACACACACACACACACACACACACACACCTCATATAAACATAACTTAAAATAATAGAAATAAACCTTTTAAAAATCTTGAAAATAAAGAGTTACGGAATATGAATCATAGAAAGCATAAGTATGTATGCCAGTAAACTAATTAAGAATCATGAAGGTCCGATGTGGAAACTAGCTAGCATGTTACATGTTCAAACAGTGTGTGTTGATGAGTAAATTCATGGTCAAGTAGAACAAAGATGTCTAATTACTTACACTTGGTCGCTGTCTCTGACAACTGCTAACTGCATGCTTGGGTACGTAATGTAATTTCTCTACGCCTGTTTTCCAAATCTTTAAGGCTGTTCTAACTTACACGTTCAATTTAGAAGCGTTTACTATGATGTGAAAGATAAGGGCTAAATAAACAATGGGTTTTTAAAGATTTGTTTTAATGATGTGTCTGTAAGTTGTGTGTGGGTATGTGCATTTGAGTATAGGTGCCCTCAAATACCAGAAAGGGGCACCAGAACCCCTAGAGTTTGAGTCACAGGTGTTTGTTAGGGGTCTAACATGGGTTCAAGGAACTGAAGCTTAGTCCTTCGCAAAAGCTATACATACTCATAATCTTCGAGCCAGTTTTACAACCTTCAGGATTGCCATATTAAATTGCATACTCAATACAGAAGCACTTAACATGACATAAAGGATAAATGATTAATAATCTTGGTTATTTTACTACACTTTTTAATAATTATTTGGCACAGGCTCTTTATAAATTCTTCTCACAAGACTTTATCCTTAAAGGAGAAGAAAAGTCGAATACAAAAGAAAATCTAAAGCATTTACCTATGCTAGAAAAATAATTAAAAAAGAAACATTTGCTAGGCTTCTCTGAAACTGACAAAAGATTATATTAAAATTAAAAAAGGACAATCAAGGACCTTGAGGAAAACTAGTATTAAGAAAAACAATATTACCAGAATTATGAAGGGGTACCATCATAAAACCAAAAATGTGTAGGTATTCATAAAATAAATGAAGTCAATGGACATAGGCATATATCATTGAAGTACCAGATGGTGAAAGCTGTTGTGAAGGTATGGATTCATGGGTAGAAATTATAATGTGGGGTTGGCAAAAGGGCTCAGCTGTCAGGCATGCATGTGTCCCATCTCTGGATTACAAATGGTGGAAGAAAAGAATCAACTCCTGAAAGTTGTACTCTGACCTCCACATGTGCCATGAATGCATGCACACACACACACACAATAAATAGATAGATAGATAGATAGATAGATAGATAGATAGATAGATAGATAAGGCATAAAAACATTTTAATGCATGTGTTACTTAAGCTGTTCCCATATTAGAAACCTATCTTCAATGTGATGTTTTGAATGAGAAATGTCCCCCATAGGCTCATAGTAGTTATAAACCTTGCTCCCAGAAGGTGGCGCTGTTTGGGAAGGTAACTTGCTGGGGGAGGTGAGTCACTGCAGGTAGGTTTGGAGGTTTTATAGATCAGCTCCCCTCCTGTTCTTTCTCTGTGCTTCCTGTGCGTGAGTACAGTTTGTGATTAGCTAGCTTCCTGCTCCTCCCACCATGCTTCCTTGCCACAAAGGACTCTCTCTAGAACCATAAGCCCAAATAAGACCTTTACTTTTGTAACCCTTTGCTTTTGATCATAGTACTTTATACAGCCTCAGAGAAGCGTGAATACAAAGATGGCCACTTGAATATGCACACAAAATTGCCTTTACCTATTTGTGTATAGATATTTTGAAAAATCCATCGAAACATTTTTCTACAGTTGTAAAATAATATAAGTAACCCAAAGGCCTAGGAGTGGTATGCAGTAACCAAATTATGGGAGTTATATTAAGAATTATAAAATACCCCCATAGGTATTCAAGTGAAAAAAATCATTGTGAAAGTATTGGGTTTTTAAAATTATTATTATATTTATTTGGGTGGTCTACATACCTAAAATTGAAGTTTAAAAAAAAGTTGGAGATTGCACATGGTGTAGATATTCGTGATTTTTAAATTTCTTATTTCCCGTGTGTGTGTGTGTGTGTGTGTGTGTGTGTGTGTGTGTGTGCGCGTGCATGTGCAGGCATGCATGCACACACACACATGAGCATGTGTGTGCATGAGAATGAATGCCATTGCATACATGTGGAGGTCAGAAGACAGCTTGTAGGACTCACTTCTCTCCTTCTACCATGTTTGTTCAAGGGATTGACCTCAGGTCAGCAGGCTTTGCAGCAAGTATCTTTACCCACTGAGCCATTTGTAATCCCATATACTCATGATTAACCATACAATTAATGTGTGAGTATGCATAGAATACGGGAGGATGCTCAGAAACTTTTAAAACACCTTGTTAAGAGTATTTAAGCCCCCAGCCAAGGACAATACAGGCCCGTAAACTTTAAACGCCTACCCAGATCTAGCCAATGGTCAGAACACTCTCCACAGTTGAGTGGAGAATGGGATATGACTTTCTCACGTACTCTGGTGCCTCACCTTTGACCATGTACCCTGGAGGGGGAGACCTGGTGGCACTCAGAGGAAGGACAGCAGGTTACCAAGAAGAGACTTGATACCCTATGAGCATATACAGGGGGAGGAGGTCCCCCTCAGGAACAGTCATAGGGGAGGGGAATAAGGGGAAAATGGGAGGGAGGGAAGAATGGGAGGATACAAGGGATGGGATAACCATTGAGATGTAACAAGAATAAATTAATTTTAAAAAAAAAGAGTATTTAAGCCCAGTTGGGAATCAGTAATCACATATAAAAACTTAAAGTTGTCAACAAAGAATAGAATTGTTAAGTAATAAAGTTATCACGAGGAAGCAGCTAAAAGAAATAGTCATCACACCTAGGACTAGGGAAACAGACAGAAGTGGCTAGTATTATTAAAACTGAAGAGAAATTTAAGGATGGTACCTCAGCCTCTGGGGTTCTAATGCTGCTGTTGACGAAGAGGCATGCTGGTTCTCACTACAAAGCCCTGGGGAAAATAAAAACTGGTTTTAGACACTATGAAAACTGAACTGTCATGCTGAGGGAAAGTAGTGTTGGTGGCGGGAAGAGAAAGAAGAAACCTATATCAGCCCATAAGGGGCTCAAGGAAGAACATAGGAGAGCCACAGGTGGTCACAGGAGATTCACAGGAAACATACAGGGAGGTCTGCTGGAAACACACAGGAATTCCAAAGGAAGCAAAAACGGGGGTCCACAGGAAGTCACAGGAGGTTCAGAGGAAGCACAGAAGAAATCTACAGAAAGCACCCAGGAGGACCACAAGAAGCACACAAAAAAGTCCACAGAAAGCATACATACGCTCCATAGGAAGTTACAGAAGTTTACAAGATATACAGAGGACCACCACAGGAAGTACATATGAGGTCCAGAGCAATCATACTGTAAGTCACAGGAGGTCTACAGGAAATACACAGGCTGTTTTTGCTTGTTGGCTAGCGTCTGTGGGACCATCTTCAGCTGGGAAAGTGCAAGCCCAGTTGAAGCAGTCTGCGAGGCTAGGCCAGAGAACGTGAGTAATGGATGCAGACATCAAGGAAGTACCTGGACTTGGCAGGATGCTGGAACAGAATATATATTAGGGGCAGAAGAAGGAGGGGTATCCGAGCCATGCCCGGTAACAGGTAGGGAGCAAGGGATGCTGGGAGAACCTGGAGGCCAGGTCTACTTTGATATGTTAAGCATGCACTTCAATGGCTTTGTCCTGAGTCTGAAACCCAACATGGGAGATGCAGTAACCTATGAGCTGTTGTTCAGAAGCAAGGTAGAGCAGGAAGTTAGTGATTCAATTACCAGAAGTAACACCTTGCAACTCAAAACAGCATATATTTCCATTCCTGTGGAGCAGGAAGAGTCTTTCATGCTTAATTTTTATCAAGCTGTGAAATGAGATTTTAGCCGTGGGTGTCTTATTGATGCCAGCGGTGCTCGGGAGGCTCTGACTCTCAAGTGTCTTCAAGACTTACCCTCCTGCAGGGTCCCCACAGGCACACAGCCCGGTAGAGGAAGCAACTTTTTTCCTTAGAAGCTTCCTCGATGTTTTTTTCTTTTCTGATAACACTGTTTTTCAGTCTCATTCATTAACATTGTGTCAGAAAGCCCCACTCAGTACCAGGGTCAGTACTCACCAAAAGCATATGGGACTTAAAGCTTCCAGGCAACCTGGCTGTTGTTGGTTTGTTTGTTTGTTTGTTTGTTTTTGTTTTGTCACTATGGACCGGAGGAAATACACACAGAGAGAACATGTATAGATATAAAACCTTTTAAAAAATCCAAGTCGACATTATTTTCTGTTATTATTTTATTTATGTGTCTGCATTTGTGTTTGCGTGCCTGTGTGTGTGTGTGTGTGTGTGTGTGTGTGTGTGTGTGCACGCGCACACACACACAGGCGCGCATCATCAGAATCTAAAAGGTTGTATCAGATCCAGTGGAGCTGGAGTTAGAGGAGACTGTTAGCCACCCAATGTGGGTGCTGGGAACCAGACCTGTGTTCTCTACCAGAACACCAAGCCCACTTAACCACTAAACCATCTTTCCGCATCGGTTTTAAAACAAGAAAACGCCCGTTGGTGTTCTCACCAACATCATTCGGTTAATGAAGTGCTTGTCCGGAAAGTATGAGTATGCTAGTTCTGCTCCCCAGAACCCACATAAAAAGCTGGGCATAGTGGCGACCACTTAAGATCCCAGAGCTGGGGAGGAGGAGACAAGAAGATTCTGGGTCTTGCTGACGAAGCCAATCCAGCGAAACTGATGAGCTCCAGCTTCAATAAGAGAACTGGTCCCCAAAATAAGATAGAAGGTGATAGAAGATGATATTCTGACTTCCACACATACATGCACATGCACACACACACACACACACACACACACACACACACACACACACACACACACCGTGCATGCATGCACATGTGCACATACGGTGAGATGCTTCTCGGGTTACAACCACACTGCCAGAGAGACGCTTTGCTCTGAGACGGAGTTCCAGTGCACGCTTCATTACACATTCAAGTCCTCCCACTGCGGGACAAGTGGCTTTGCAGGAGTCAACTTTCTAAATCCTACACTTTTGCACCTGCAGAGTCAGGTTAGCGATCCCTATCTCGTAGGGTTGTTAGTAGAAGTAAATACAATAACAAGGGAAAAGATCTGGCAGAATGCCTGGAACACACACGGGTTGCAAGTATGAGAGTTTATTTATCCTCTCTAAAAGTTTATGAGGTGGTTATAAAGACCAGACATATCCTTTCTGTGGGCTGAAGAGGGATTTTAAAATCATCCTATTGAAACAGTAGAAAGGAGCAAGCCCTATAAACAATGGATTTTCTCCCACAGATACAAAGCTATAGGAAACTTTGTCCTTTACTAAAAGGACAGAATTCCTTGTTTCTCTTGGCATATTAAATTAACTTTAACCTTGCACTTTTACTGACTAAAAAAGAAGTCACTTGACAAGACCAAGGTACCACCACAATCAATATGATTAGCAAATAGCTACTAAGTGAATAAGGGGAGGGTAGTGCATACAACATGGATGCCTTGGATGAGAGATGACTCCTATCTTTGGAGATGAAGAGAAACAACACAAGATTTCATCATGCTGCCCAGAACCACACACAACTTAAATTTTCAAGTTATTTATGGAATATTTAATATTTTCATTCAATATTTTGAGGTCACCATTGATGAGAGTTGCTAAAACCACAGAAAATAAAATTGTTGATATATATATATATATATATATATATATATATGTATATATACACATGCTTATAAATATATCTGATGTTTATTTATATGTATATAAAAGTATAATATACATATATAAGTATGTAATTATATATAAATTTATATAAGCATTACTATAATGGATTTTACAGCAAAACAACAGATTTCAACAAAGAGCTTGCTATTTATAAAAATAATCTCTCCCTTTCTCTTTTTTTTGGGGGCTGGAGAGACTGCCCAATGGTTAAGACCATTGACTGCTTTTCCAAGGGACCCAGGATGCACTCCCAGCACCCACATGAAGTCTCACAGCTATTTGTAACTCTAGTTCAGGGCGACTCTGACATCCTCTTCTAGCTTTTGTGAACACCGCATGCACGTGATGCACAAACATACATACACCAAAATGCCCAATTGAAAAAATTAAAATTAAAACTTTCTTACACTGTGTGTGAGATAGATAGATAGATAGACAGACAGACGGACAGACAGACAGGGACAGAGAGACAGAGAGACAGAGAGAGAGGTGCAATACCTATGGCAGCCAGACAGGAGCATTGGGTACCCTGGATCTGGAGTTAGAGATAATATCTATGAGCTGTCTAAAAATGGATGCCAAGACTGCTGAGCCATCTGTCTAGCCTCAAAGCTCTCCATTTTTCAAAAATAAAAAGATGACTATCTGTGAAAATAGATCAAGCTTATCAAATTGAATAATAACGGACCCTGAAGAAGTAGTAAAGGTTTTAAAAAAAAACTTGAAATTATAATTAAAGAAATAGTTGGGGTAAAACAACAAACAGACGAAAGAAATTCTCAGAATTTTACTCAGAAAAGTCCCTATTTAAAACTCGAAAGCATATAACTGTAATACAAGCAGTGCAAACAGAAAATCATACTGAAAGAAACCAGGATGCCAACATAAAAGGTAATGAACTGAAAGACAGGGAAGCAAAGAGTAGATGGGATTTGGAGTTATTGGTTCTGCCCACTCTGTGGCTTCTTCATGGTGCAGTCTAGGCCAGCGCTGTCCATCTCCTTCTGTCTCTCATCTGTGACATGGAGCTAATCTCCTTTCCAGGGTAATCTCTGGGATTGCAGGAGATAGTCCTAGTCTCTGTTTTCAAGCACGATGGTGCTTCTGAGGACATAAGAAGGACTGAAGGGAACTCTGAGGACTGAGTGACGCTCTGCACATGTTCTGACCTCTCCATTATCAACTTGCTCCCATTATATGTGCTGTCTGTAAGGAGCCTCCTCGTGGGACTTTTACAGAGACAGCCGATAGCTGAGAATTTGTTTGTAAAGCGCTAACCGAGGCCAACAAGAAGGTTTAGTGGGTAAAGACACTTGTAGCCAAGCCTGATACCCTGAGTTTAAACAACGGGACCTATATGGTAGACCTCTGATCTCCGCATGCGTGCCACACATACATACCCACAATATGTGCACACATGCAAATTTATTTATTTTTATTTAAGAAGGAAGATACTAGCAAGAAGGCAGCCCAATAAGGAGCCTCCAATCCACCTTAAAAATCATGGTTCAAAAGTATCAGGAAAACCACAAATAATTTGATTTAGCTAAGATAGGTTTAATTACAAAACAATATTAGACTGATAGGGAAAGTTTGATTCAAATTATATTTGAATAGAAATAGAAAAGCTGAACGCATTTAACAGAAATAATATTTGCTGTAAAAGAAAGCAACGAACTTTATTAAGTGGAAAAGAAGACGTGTTGGAGGAAAGGGATAAATGTGCCAATTATAACAATGAGCATAATAGGTTGTGTTCAGCTTCTGGTTTTAAATATCATCTACTTAGCGGTCCTGAAGCTGCCTTCCTCAACTCTTAATTAAAAATGCTTCCTTTAAAACACAGAATGAAATAAGATTCACAACTCCACAAGAAAGTAGGACAAATAGTCTATGGTAGAGCGAGAGACGGTTTCTTTTCTGCAGCTAAAGGAACTGGGATGGTTCATCAGGAAGGGATACAAATCAGAAGTAGAGAGCATTGGAATCAGTGAGGACCTGGAGCATGGCTCAGTGGTAAAGCATCTGCCTAGAATCCCCCAATGAGGGGCTGGGGTGTGGCTCAGTGGTAAAGCATCTGCCTAGAATCCCCCCAGTGAGGCGCTGGGGGTGTGGCTCAGTGGTAGAGCACCTGCCTAGAATCCCCCAGTGAGGGGCTGGGGGCGTGGCTCAGTGGTAGAGCACCTGCCTAGAATCCCCCAGTGAGGGGCTGGGGTGTGGCTCAGAGGTAGAGCACCTGCCTAGAATCTCCCAGTGAGGGGCTGGGGTGTGGCTCAGTGGTAGAGCACCTGCCTAGAATCCCCCCAGTGAGGGGCTGGGGGTGTGGCTCAGTGGTAGAGCACCTGCCTAGAATCTCCCAGTGAGGGGCTGGGGTGTGGCTCAGTGGTAGAGCACCTGCCTAGAATCTCCCAGTGAGGGGCTGGGGTGTGGCTCAGTGGTAGAGCACCTGCCTAGAATCCCCCCAGTGAGGGGCTGGGGTGTGGCTCAGTGGTAGAGCACCTGCCTAGAATCCTCCAGTGAGAGGCTGGAGTGTGGCTCAGTGGTATATCACCTGCCTAAAATCCCCCAGTGAGGGGCTGGGATGTGGCTCAGCAGTAGAGCATCTGCCTAGAATTCCCCAATGAGGGGCTGGGGTGTGGCTCAGTGGTAGAGTACTTACCTAGAATCCCCCAGTGAGGGGCTGCGGGTGTGGCTAAAACTTTGGCTCCCTCCTAGAATCCTCTAGGGAAGGACTGAAAATGGGGCTCAGTAGTAGAATACTTGCTTATAATCCTCAAGTGAGTCACAAGAATGCAGCTCAACCCTTGCCTAGCGTGCACTCTACTATTGTGTCTGAACTGTCCGCCCTGGAAAACATACCCTTTGAAAAAGCAACTTCTACCATATTTGGCCCAGAGATGGAAAACTGCAAGAGGAAAAAAGATTGAGATGGAGACAGATCAGAGAGGGGATGGGGAGGAACAGGAGGAAGGGTTATTAAACGAAATCAGAAGAATTTGTTGGGGAGTTTAAAATGGTTAAAATGGCACTGAGCAGGACTTTCTCCCTATGTCAAGGCAGAACACAGTATCTCTTTGGCACCAAATAATGCCTATTTTGGTTTAAATATAGAGCTTCCTCCGTGGTCTCCTGCTCTGTATGTTCGGCCCAAAGCTTTGTGGAGCTATTGTGAAGGCTCTGAAAGGTAGACTCTGACTGATAGCTAGAAGAGAACCCCTAAAGCTGACACCCATCCCTGGTCTTTCCTTCCCGGTTTGCTGCCATGTGAATAAAGCATTGCCACACCCTGCCACTGTGGGCAGTCCCATCCCCTTTGCTTATCTTGCCATTTTAGACTGAAATCTCTCCAACCCCGTGGGTCAAAATTAGATCCTTCCTCTTTTTTGGGTCGTTTCTGTCTGGTATTTTGTCACGGCATTGCGAAAGTCACTGGTAGAGGCTCGCAAAATTTGCAAAGGGAAAACACAGGAGGGTCAATATTTTCCTTACTAAGTATTACAACATGTGGTCCTTCCGTGAAAATCAGCCCTTTGTTAGCAAACAGTGCATCTTAATTATTATCCTGGCAACCTATAATCAAATCATTATTACGATGAGACGCGCCTCATGAATAACAAACACTTCACATTTCTGATAAGTTGGATGTGGACCGAGAAGTAGGAGCAGCTACTTAATGAAATAAAGCCAATTAGAGCAACACAGAGAATAGTTCTTGATTTGGACCCTATTAGAGTTATGCCCTAAAGAGCAAAATTAGGGCTGGAGAGGTGGTCAGTGGGCACAAGCGCTAACTCTGCAAGCATGAGGGTCTGAGTTTGAATTTCCAGAGCCCAAGAAAAGCCAGACTCAAGCAGGTAATCCCAGGGAGATGGGAGGCAGGGACCGGGGAATCTAGAAGCTCCCAGGCCTTTTATCCTGGTGTACACAGTAGAAAAACGAGATTCAGCATCAGACAAGGTGGAAGGATCAAAAGCTAAGCTTGTCCTCTGATCTCTACACGGATGCCATAACACCCTTACACTCACATTTACACACACGAATGGATGTGCAGGCACACATGCCTGTACATACACACATTCTACATACACATAAAGATAAATTAAAGTGAGCTGACCTGATAATTCTTCCCCTAATTCAGAGGAACATTTTGGGCTCCATAAAGATATTTAGGATTAACACCTCCTGTTAGTATCTGCATATGTCTATCGTGTCCCAAGCAGTAATTTTCTCTCTACCATATTGGTTTAAAAATGTTATTGTCTGATTTATACTACTTCATCCTGCTCAAAGCACTTCAGCACCCATCATGTCATTAGAGCCACATGGTCACCGGGAAGAAAATTGGGAGTCTGTCCATCCAGGCTGAAGTGGCAGAGGTTAGTGTAGTCCCCCAAGACACATAGTGGAAAGGATTCTCTTCTTTGTCACACCATGCTGCTTTTGGTACACGTTCTGAGATATACCAGCCAGACCTGGCACATGATCTATGAAAGTTTCAGTCAGCAGACACACAATGAACTTTCATCATCCTTTGCAAAGATCTGTAATCTATAAATAGCAACAACAACAAAGCCCTAAGATGTGTCAGTTACTTTGAGAAAGGAAGATCCAGAAAGAACATAGGAAACTGATTACCCTGTGGTTGCCCCATTTCCTGACCTGGGTGGCTAGTAAGTATATTCAAATTGAGATCATTTTTGAGCTGGAAGCTTGTAGATCTGTGAACATTCCTGTATCAAAGTTACATTTCAATAGAAGTGGAACTTGAGGCCAGAGAGATGGGTCAGTTAAGAGCATGTATGTGTACTGTTCCACTTTGATTCAAGCACCCACATTAGGCAGTTCATACCCACTTATAACTCCAGCTTGGGGAGTGATGCCCTCTTCTGGCATCCATGAGCAACTGCACTCACGTGTACACACACAGAGAGAAATGCAATTAAAAACAAAACTTTAAGGGGAGGCTTTTGTGTTTGTTTTGTTGTCATTGTTTATTCACATTTTTTTTGTTTTGCTTTTAATTTCTTTGGTGGGGATTGGAGTGGGTTTTTCTTTCTTTCTCTCTCTTTATTTTTTAGGTGCTAAAAATGAAACCCTGAACCTCCTACATGTTAGTCATGTGTTCTGCATGTGAGCTGTGCCCTCATCTCCTCACCAGGGACTTCTAGGAAGATGCTCTACCACTAAGCCACTCCCCCAGCCCCTGAGTGAAGGATTCTAGGCAGGTGCTCTATAATTTAGCCATGCCCCAAGTCATAGGAGATTTCAAGCAAGCACTGAGCTACATCCCCAGCACTACCTTCACCTTTGTTTTCAGATAAGGTCTAAGTTGCCTAAAAAGGCCATACAGTTACTTCACTGTCATCCTGGTAATCCTTAAAATTGCAACCCTCTGCCTCAACGCCCCAAGTGGCTGGAATGGCAAGCCTGTACCACCAGGCTGGGCATAAGTGACTTTTTAAAGGGGTGAGTAACTTTCTAATCTCATGCTTGCCTTTGAGGAGTCTCTTGTCCCTCCTTGAGTTCTTTTCGTCACCCTTACCAGGGTGAATTGTCCTACTTGTTAGAACTGCACCACAGCAAATGTTAGTACATGATGTGCCTAGTGGTGCTGATTAAGTCAAATCAAACACATTTGTCACTGACGAGATGGCCTCCAGCTGTCGATCTGGGAAATATAATTGAATGCTAATGAGTAAACACTACAACTGGTGGGTTTTTCCTCTTTCACTAAAAGGCATGGATTAGGATATATGGAGGGAGAATCTCTCCACATCTAAAATATAAACTGAAGGGGTTAGAGAGATGACTCGGTGGTTAAGGGAATGCCCCACTCTTTCAGAGGACTGGAATTCAATTCCTAGCAACCCCACTGGGCATCACACAACTGTCCGTAGCTCCACTTCCAGGGGATCTGATGCCATTTCTGGACATTTTGGGGGGCACTTGCATTCACACACACACACACACACACACACAGAGAGAGAGAGAGGGGGGGGGAAGTTAACACAGGTATGAAAAATAAATTCATCTCTCCAGCAAACCAACATACAACAAACACAGACAACGCCCTTATCTGCATGGTGTCTTTTGTAATTTATTTTCCCCTTAAATTTACTGTGTTCATCATTTATTAAATAGACAAATGTATGCTCCCACATCTTGTGATACATTTTTCTCAATTTGCACTTTCTAGAAATAGATATCATCACTCTTACGGCTGAACCAATACTCACAAGAAATAGAAGTCCTCAACACACGGCCAGAAGTTTAAAAACTTGTATCTGAAAGGCTGTCTTAATCTGTTTATTTCCTCAGAGGTGGGGCTCTCTGGCCCAGCCTGGTCCTGAAATCACTGTGTAACCAAGGATGGCCTTGAACTTCTGATCTTCCTGCCTTTGCCTCCCAGTGTTAGGATTGCAGGTGTGCACCATACCCAACTCATGAGGCACTGGAGGTGGAACCCAGGGTTTTGTGCAGGCTAGGTAAGCACTCTGTTAGCTGAGTCACATCCTCAGATCTGAAAAACAGCATGCCTATGACATAGAATACAGCAATGATACTGCAAATGGACCTAAAGTAGTTTAATGGAATTGTTTCATTGGAAAGCAATGCCCAATGATGCTCTACAG
Organism: Acomys minous; assembly: GCF_964271855.1. Lineage (NCBI taxonomy): Eukaryota > Metazoa > Chordata > Mammalia > Rodentia > Muridae > Acomys > Acomys minous. The sequence continues at coordinate 76,575,637 of NC_140498.1, forward strand.
TGGTGGTGAAATACCCTGGTTTCTCTCCCATCTGAACCATAAGCTCAAGTCTCACACAGAGCCATCTAGACATCAAGAAGCAAGATGAGGTGACCCACAGCTGTGACCTCAGAACTCAGCAAGTAGAGGTGGGAAGATTGAGACTTCAAGGTCAGCCTGGGTGACATGGCAAGAACCCTGTCTCAGGAAACCAAACTCTGGAAGGGATACAGATTAACAGTAGATTGTGCCAAGCAATAATCGCTGCCTATCCTCAACTGCTGAGAAATGTATCCTTAAAGAAGCCATCACCAGACATGGAGAAAGAGAGAAGCGAGAGCATTTTAAAGTTATTTTCCACAGCAGAGACTTAATTTCTTGAGCAAGAATCTGGGGCTAGGGACATGGTCCAGTGGGTAGAGTCCTTGCCTAGCATACACGAAGCCCTAGGGTTCCAGCCCCAGCATCGGTAAACCAGGTGTAGTTGTGCACACCTCTAATTCCAGTACTCAGGTCATTCTCACCTACACAGTGAGTTCAAGGCCAGCATGAGCTACTTGAGGATCCATTCTCTAAATAAATAAATAAATAAATAAATAAATAAATAAATAAATAATAAATAATAGACCTTCCATTGAAATTCAAACCAGAGAAATTTTCATTGACAGAGTCCACCCTCTACCAAGTTATTACCTTCCCCACCCTCCATATTTTCCATTCAAAGATTTTTTTTTAATATCTGAGAATTACACATATGCAAATTGTGTTTTGGTCAAGTCCTTCCCCATTCCATCCATTCTATTTCCATCACTTTCCCTTCCACCTTCCTGTGTTCTTTTTTTTTTTTTTTTAAACCCATTGAGTGCACTTAATGCTACCAATATGTGGTTGGGTATAGGACCACATACAAGAGCACGGATGGTGTGATGGGTTTCCTTGGTTGTCAACTTGACTACATCTGGAATAAACTAAAATTGAAGTGGCTGAGTAGACTTGTGATGGATTTTGTTTTGTTTTTTAAGGACAGTTTTCTCTATGTAGCCCCTGCTGTCCTGGAACTCACTCTGCAGATCGGGTTAGCCTCAAACTCACAGAGATCTGCCTGCCTCTGCTTCCCCAAGTGTTGGGATTAAAAAACAAGCATGCACCACTATGCTGGGTGCTGGGGTTTTTTTCTTAATTAAATCAGCCAAAGTGGGAAGACCCACATGAAATCTTGATGTTTTGAGGGGCACAGATCCACCTGTAATTTGGGCCATACCTTCTGCTGGCAGCCAGGATAAAGGACATGGAAAAAGGAAGGAAGCTCTTGTTTCCTTGTGCTGTCTTGATGGCACTGGCATTAGAACCTACTTCTTCAGTATTCTGGTGTATACTGAGGACCAGCTGAGACATCCATCCTCGTGGACTGAGCAACCACTGGATCGTTGGACTTTCCTCTGGTAGACAGCCATTGTTGCAGCATCTGGATCACAGCATTCTAGTAAATTCCATATTCAGTCTACCAGTTCTGTTCCTCTTGAGAACCCTGAATCCTGATTAATAAGATTGGCTTCTCAGGGGCCATGTCCCCCAAAAGAAAAACTGACTCTCCCTCCCCAAACAGCTATCAGGTACTAATTGCCCCCCCCCCCCATCTACTGAGCCCCTCACCCATCTGTGCTGGGGTTTTTGTGTGGCGCTTGATTTGTGCCAGTCCTTCTCCAAAATTCCTTCTCCACACACACAGAGGGTAGGGAAAGGGTACCAGCCTGCATGCTGACAATGCTGTGTTCATTTCTCCTGGAGCAGAGCCTAACAGCATCACCCGGTTACGCTTTTGTTTTATGCCCTGTTCTGTTCCATAGCACACACTTGTTATCCTCATGCTTGGCAAGCACAGCAGAACCAAAGGGATTATATAGCCAGCATCTGGAAATATTCCACTATCATCACAGGGCAAGCTCTAAGCCCCCGATCCTTCCCCTTCCCATAACAAGCAGGTAAAAGAAGAAAAGAGAGAAGACTTGGTGTGCACACCTGGAGCCATACCCCTCAGAGAGAGCCAGCTGGTTAATGGGGATCACGTGTTCTAAGGGAGGGCGGCTTGTGGAATGCAGCCCACGTGTGACATGCAAGCAGGGAGACACTTGGAAAGGCTTAGGTGAAAGGCTTTTAATGCCACCAAGGGAAACATGCAGATCCTCAAATTCGCAAACTCTGTGCCAGAATATAAAAATGGAGTGTAACTCCTAACCTTTAACTAGGCAGAGCCCAGTGGAGATCAAACAAGCTAGCAATGTGGTAAGCTCAGTGACCTCATTGCGTGTGTGTGTGTGTGTGTGTGTGTGTGTGTGTGTGTGTGTGTGTGTGTGAGATTTATGTGCACATGAATGTGTGACTGCACCTGCCTATGTGCATGTGTACCATACACGATGGCATTCTGAGGTCCTGCTCATGCGTTCTATAGTATCCCCTTGAGGCAGGGTCTCATCAAACCTGGAACTAGGCTGACAGCCAACAAACTTCTTGGATCTTCCTATATCCAAGCCTCTCTCCCTCTCTCTCTCTCTCTCTCTCTCTCTTAACAGCCACAAACACACCAGCTCTTTATGAGTACTGGGGATTCAAACCCAGATCCTCACACTTGAGCACCAAGTGTTTATTTTTTTTACCCATGAGCCATCTCCCTAAGCCTGTGAGTCTCAATTTTTGACTTGTATTGTAATGGCTTTTGGATGCCCAGGTGACCCCTATAAACTGACTTTATTGGCACCTTTAAGAATTAGACTCCCGTAAGTGTTTTATTTGTATGCGGGGGGTGTGTGTGTGTGTGTCCGTCCGTCCGTTCGTCCGTCCGTCTATGTGGAAAAGGCCAGGGGTCAACACCAGGTGTCTCTCCAACTTATTTATTGAGACACGTCTCTCACCAGCAAGACCCCTGAAGGAAGCCTCCTGTCTTCACCCCTCTCCTAGTACTGGAATTTCAAGCATGTACCCCATGCCTGACTTGTACCAAGTGCTGGGGGTCAGAGAGAAAGCGCTGTATAAGCTGAGCCATCTCCCAGCCTCTGCGTGTATCTAACCAGAGCACCACAAGTGAGTTGTTGCGTGCCCGTTCACAGCAACGGTTCCTCCACAAATATTGGTTTACAGATTCATCATTTCTACATCTCATTCTGCCATCTGCGATAATACACAGGGCATGATTTCTTCTTTACAGAGGATTTCATCGCGGCAATATTCTGTGGGAGGGCATTTCACTGTAAATTAAAAGAGACAGAAAATGTCATAGGCCTATAGCTCCATGCCGGATCTGTTAGCTCCACAGCCAGCCCTTTCCCAGCTCAGCGCCAGCTGACCCTAGCTGGCACAGAACAGACAATAGCTACCAAATCTGGTGTCCAGTTCTCAGTGTTCAAATAAATAGAATTTTCCCCCACCAAAGAAGAAGCCAAGATTATACGATGCTTCTAAACTATGCAGATGTGAGGGCAGGCCAAGTACAGTCCATGCTCTGGCCTCAGTGAGGAGCTGGAGGCTATGCAGGGGGAAATAGCTCAAGCCAGGAAGATTAGGAGCTGGAGCCCTTTCTGCCTCTACCATTTAGAAGCATCTGGAACCTTGGAAGGTCTGGAGCCTTTTCATCTTTGCCTGGAATCAGGTTGTGATAATGCTAGTTGGGTCTCTGTCTCTCTGTCTCTGTCTCTCTATCTCTGTCTGTGTCTCTCTCTGTCTCTGTCTGTCTGTCTGTCTGTCTGTCTGTCTGTCTGTCTCTCTCTCTCTCTCTCTCTCTCTCTCTCTCTCTTTAAGACTTATTTGTATTATTTATATTTATGTGTCTGTGGGGGTGGGGGAGTGTACATCTGCCTGGGTACCCACCGAGGATAGAAAAGGACACCAGGTCTTCTGGAGCTGCACCCCTGTCAGGGGTGAGTAGACATGGAAACTTTAACAGAACACCTTCCAAAGGCCCCCGTTTGCAAGAACATCACCATTTGGGAAAGACTTCAATACATGAATAAGGGGGTGCAAATACTCAGTCCACTATGTCTGTCCCAGAAACCCTTTCTAAGGAAAGATAGAAAGAAATAGAGAGAAAAGGAGAGCAAAGGGAGATAGATGATAAGAGAGGAGAAAGAGGGGAGGGAAGTGTCCTGCCCTCTGCTTTGAAATAACAACATTTTTTATTTGTAATTTTATTAATTTAAAATTAATTTAGCATATTTAGTCATTAAGTGTGCATTTTCTCTCACGGGATTCTCAGATTAAATTTCCATATGATTAATCCTGTTTACAAACCCCTCTAAATTCCTTCAAGCATCTTATAATATGTTTATAAATATTTCTTCAAAATATCCAAAGCCTCTAAGAGGAAGATTTACAGATCTAACAAGAAAGGTCACAGGGCCCTTCAACAACTTGAGGAGCTAACAAATCAAACCAAGGAAAGTCATGACTCAAGTTCCATACTGTCATGGCCGAACTTCCTAAGTGGAATGTTTTCTTCCCTCTTTTCCTTTTATCTCTCCATTTCCTGCTTTTCTTTTTCCTCTTTCTTTCCCCTTTTGCTTCTCCCCATCTTTACTTTCTTCACCTTCATCCTTCTGCTCCCCTTTCTCTTCTTTCCTTCCTCTATCTCTTCCTCATCTTCCTTCCCTCCTCTCATTCTTTTTTACTTCTTTCCTTTCTTCATTCTTATTTTCTTTCTTTACTTCCTCCTTTCTCTTCCTCCATCCTTCTCTCTCCTTCCTCTTCCTTTCCTTCCTCCTCCCTTCCTTCTTACTTCTTCCTTCATTCTTTCCTTCCTCCCTTCTTCCTCCTTCCTCTTCCCTCCCTTCTTCCTTCCTTCCTCCTCTCATGCTCCTTTTCTTTCTCCTCCCTTCCTTCCTCTTTCCCTATAACATTCCTCTTCCTTCCTTATTTACTTATACAAGGCAACATTTTTTCTGATTCCTATGCATTGTTTTCTATAACTTCACTCCAATTGCAATCCTGGCTGCCAAGATACATCAAGTATTCCCCCAGATGGAGCAAGGTTTTAAAAAGGCACAAACTAGCTCCGCTGCAAATATATTCATGAACACAGGAGCTAGCAGAGCACCCACGGTCAGCTAGCAGATAAAAGACAGAGGGCCGGGCATATGACAGGGTTCCTCAGTCAGTAGATGCTTGCCTTACAAACATGAGGGCCTGAGTTTGACCCCCAGAGCCCATGAAAAAACGCCAGACATTGTCACACTCAGTTGTAAAGCCAGCACTGGAAAGCTGGAGATGGGAAAGGCCTCGTGGCTAGGTGGCCAGGCAGACGAGCATAACCAGTAATCTCTAGGCCAGTGAAGGATCCTATCCTAAAAGGAAGTAGATAGCATTCCTGAAGGTAATACTCAAGGTTTTCCTCTGGCATACACACACACACACACACACACACACACACACACACACACACACACACATACACACACACACATACACACATACACACCATCCACCAGCACATGGACACCAGTATGCGCCCCCACATACCTAATCAGTCACAAAATCATACACACATGATTAAATAACTACTTTGTAAATACGGTGAGACCAACTCTGTCAGTTTGTTTGAGTGACAGAGCTGACTCAGCCATGGTCTTCACAGGTGACCCAATAGATGTCCAAGACTTCCTATATGGCATGCAGGTCCCATCAGGCTCCTGTCCCAGCTCTGAAATTACCATGTTTCTTGAGGAACAATTGGATAGAGGGTCTAATTGTAAGCGTTGCATTCAGTGTTCTGTGTAGAGACACTACCAGGCTGTTGTTCCTGGCAGGATGCCTCCCACAATACCTGGCATACAATAGGTGCTCATTAAAATAAATTGTGCATGGGAGACGATGAGAGTCAAGCAGAGAGAAGCTACCCTGTACTTTAAATACACACACAAGCTCTAGTTTATTATCTCACACCACCCGGAGAACAAAAACCTGTGACAATGTTAAAATACACAGCTTCCACCTCAAAATGAAGAAGAGATAGTTGTTTATTCTGGAGCCAAACATGAGTGGTCATGGCCCAGGAACATAGATTCAGGTTACCCCAAATATGTGATATCAGTTTTATAAAGATTTTTTTTATGGTGATAGGACAAACAAATAAGGATATTTTTCAAATTCATCAGTACGTAGATCAGGCAGGCTGGTTAGGGCAAAGCAGAGAAATTTCTTTTACAGTTCTCAGGCACTATCTGATGGCATTCTCAGCTTTTGAGTTTGGGAGAGTGAAGAGTCTGTGGCTGTTGGTAAAACACTCTCACCAAAAGCAACTTGAGGAGGAAAGGGATTATTTGGCTTATGCTTACAGGTCACAATCCATCATTGAAGGAAGTCAAAATGGGAACTCAAGGTAGGGACCATGGAGGAACGCTGCTTACTGGCTCACTTCCTGGCTCCATCTTTGGCTTGCCTGCTTGTTTAAAGGCTTATACTTAACTAGCTTTCTTATATAAGCCAAGACCACCTACCTAGGGATTGTAGCGCCCACAGTGGGCGCTACAATTAATAGTCAAGACAATCCCTAACAGACATGCCCATAGGCCAATCTGATTCAGGTAATTCCTCCATGGTGGCTTTCCTCCCAGATGACCTGTCAAGTTGGAAACTAACGCTAACTAGGGCACCTGAAAGTGGAGTCTCAACTGAGGGATGGCCCGGATCAGCCAGGGCCTGTGGTGGATTGTGGGAGGGTAGAGGGCACCGCCCACTGTGGGAAACACCATTCCTACACAGGTGGTCCTGGGCTATTTGAGAAAGCCTGCTAAGCATTGTCCTGAGAGAGCCAGTAAGCAACCTTCCTCTTAGGGTGTGTCAAAGTGAGCATTTAAAACTAAGGGCAGCACCCTTGTTATCTGAAATGGATTATCTGTCCCACGGAAAACATAAAATACTCAGAAAATCTGCTTATGCTGCCTAGGAAGTCGGCAGCACCCGTGAGCCCCGCCCCCCGCCCCACCCACCCTCCCTCTACCCCCAGCCCTGCCTTGGAGGGAAACGTCTCAGATGATCTTTCTTCTGAGAAAGGAAGGTGGCTAGGGGAGGCTGTGAAGGTATAATTACAGGGTGGGAAGTGGAAGCATCTCGAGAGTCTGATACCAGTAAGGCTTTCTGTGCCAAGTGCACCTCTGAAAGAACCTTCCCCACCACTGCTATCAGAACGGGCAGCAGGAGAGCGCCCCGGTTATTAAATGCCATTAGGCTCCTAAGCCCCAGGAGCATAATCAGACGTGGTGAACTGGAGGAGAGGCCATTCAACAGAGGAAGGAGAAAGAAAACAGAGGGCTGGGGATGGCTGGGAATATGCGACTGAGGTGTCAAAATTTGATTAGAAACCCAGAGAGTGAGGAGGAAACAGGTAGCTGAGGTAGGGGGACTCCAAATCTCTCTCTCTCTCTCTCTCTCTCTCTCTCTCTCTCTCTGTGTGTGTGTGTGTGTGTGTGTGTGTGTGTGTGTGTGTGTGTGTGTGTGTGTAGGCCAGAGGACAACCTCAACCATCATTCTTCAGTTGCCTTGTGTTTTAAGACAGGCCAGCACCCTCCCTTGGAAGGATATATATAATTTTTTTTCTAAGAAATTGCATCTCTGTTCAGGTTCTTGTTGAAGGACACATACTTGTATTCCCCTTCAGAGGTGTCCCGTGAGCCTTGGGACTCCTTGTTCTAGGTTTTTGGTTTGGTCTGGTTTGGGGTTTTGGGGTTTGGTTGGTTGGTTTGGTTTGGTTTTTGTCTAGATAAAATGCCTCGGCAACAAACAACATGGGAGAAGAAATGACGCTTTTCAACTTCCAACACCAGGTTACAGTTCATCATTTTGGAGAAGTCAAGGCATGGGCACGGACCATCAAATCCGCTGTCTGGAAAAAAAGAAACAAATGCTTCTCTGCTACTTGCCTGCCTGCTCAGCTGGCTTCCTTCACTCTTAGGCAGCATAGGGCCCAGCCTCAGGAATGGAGTCTCCCATAGCGGTCTGGGTCAATTAACAATCAAAAAAAAATCCCCCCACAGATACACCCACAGGCCAACCTGATCCAGACAATTCCCTAATTAAGACTCTTCCCTTGTGCTTCTAGCTTGTGGGAAGTTAACATGTAAAACCATTACACCTGCCAATATGTTTAAGGCCAAGGGAAGAGTAGAACAAATGCCTGGTGGCTCTTTGCAGCTATTTGAATTGTATGTGGACGGCTAGGGCATCTAAAGAACTCTTCCTTTCAGGGGGAAAAGGAAAGTTGAGATGTGGGTGATAGTATCCCCACAACCCTCCAAAACCTAGGACAACTGGCTAACGTTTCTCTCCAGGCTCCTGTCCCATTCTCCTAAGCATGCTTCTTAGCCGAGGTTAAATTTGCCCCATCTCCTTTCCGTAGGTTAAGGAACATTGTAACACAGGCCACATCTGCTTTAAATTTCTCTAAGCCCCAGTGAGTGAGAAGCATATTTGGCTTTTATGGAACTGGAATCTTTCATAATTTGGAAAAACCTGTGAGAGTTAGTCTCAGCTGTTAAAGTTAATGTGATCTAGAATCACCTGGGAGATGGGCCAGTGAGCATCCCTGTGAGGAAGTATTTCATTAGGTTAACTGAGGTGAGGAGGCCCCTCCGCTGCGTGTGGTGCCATTCCCTCATCATAGGACCTTGGGCTGTGTGAACAGGAGTAAGTGAGGCAAGCACAGACATTTCATCTTTCTGACTTCTGACTGTGCACACACTATAACCAGGTCCCTGAAACTCCTGCAGTCATGACTTCCCCAACCTAGGACTATATATACCCTAGACCGAGGAGGCAAAACAGAACCCTTTCTCCCTTAAGTTACTTTTGTCAGAGTCATTGTCACAGCAACTGAAAAAAAGTAAGGAGGACACCTTCTTTGGGCGAATAAATCCAATATTATAAATGCCAGGTTCAGTGCAAATTGGATATTCTTTCAAATATATATATGATTTCAATGATATATATAATTTCAAAATTATAGATTTTGAAAAAAGAAAAAACTAGGAAAAGACACAGACTCTTATCAGTGAATTGACTCACACCCCTTTTCAATGCTTTATGGGTCTTTGTTGTTGTTGTTCATTGTATTTTATTGTTATTCTTGTTACCGTTGTTGTAATTGCTATTATTTTGTTTCATCGTTACTGCTGTCTACTGGATTTTATTGTTGTTATTATTATTGTTTTGTGTCATTGTTGTTACTCTGGCTATTTGTTGGGTAGTTGTTGTTATTGTTGGTTATTGTTGCTGTTGTTTGTTGTTGTTGTTGTTGTTGTTTTGGAGTCTTGTGGTTGTTGTCTGTTCCTGGCTGGTGGACGAAGCAAGGACCTTACACATGCTAGGCAAACATCCTACCACTGAACTGCATGCCTAGCTCTTCTAATAATGCTTTTTAGCCTCCAATTTCTCAGCCATGTAATCTTTGATTGCCTTTTGATGCGATGAGAATTTTGCAATACCATTTTTGATAGCAAACATGGCTGACCAAATTTGTTTTGAATTACTGGGAGTTTAGAGATGTTGATTTGAGGCATCAAAACTTGTTCGTAGTAATGTTGTTTATCGAGCTCTCTCCTTTGATAGCTGCACAATTTGGGTACATTTTCTTGCGCAAGGACTAATCTCAAATACTATAACTTGATGACTCTGTGTAATTGGGAAATAAACAGAACATTTTCCTGCTCGCATGCACCACACAACACACTATGACACCAGATGTGGGAGGACAGGATTTCCCCCACATCCCAGCCAAGGGACACTTCAAGGAACCCACCAGCCAGCTGTCCTATAATTCAGTTCCACTTTGCTACAATCATCCTGACATAGCACCTAATGCCACAAGTCCAGTGCCTGGTCTCACATATTGTTTTTGTGTTACATGTCAGTCCCAAGTCCAGCTTGTGACCTGCACTTCTGATTCACCAGCTCTAAATCAGAGATTCCCAGAGTCTATTTTTGTGGGAACATTACTCTTCTAGGGTGTCTCACATCTCAAACGGACATTACTTAGGTTCATTGATTCATCATCAAGGCTATTCCGGTGGGTACAAAAGAACACCTAGAGAGAACGGGGGAAATGGGTGGGGATTCCACACCCTCTCCAGACTGACCAATCAGACCCACTTCCTACAGTGAGAATCTACTTCCTAAAGCTTCCACAACTTTTCACAAGAACTCCAACAGCTGGAAACCAAGTGTTTAAGCTTGTGAGCTCATAGAGGGGGACCTTTCACACTTAAACCTTGGCATCCCTGTGAATTGTCTCAGGTTGGCCTTTAACTTCCATCCCTCCTACCTTGGCTTCCCAAGTGCTCCTTTTAAGAATTTGTTTTATTATTTTTGAGGTATGTATGTGGGGGTTGCTATGTGCATGTAAATTCTGGTACTGGCGGAGGGAAGAGGTATCAAATCACCTGTAGGAGCGATTGTGAACCACCTGATTTAAGTGCTGAGAACCAAACTCAAGTCCTCTGGAAGATCAATATGCACTCTTAACTTTTGAGTTACCATTCCAGTCCCCAAATGTATTTATGTATACGTGTATATATTCATGCCTGTGGGAGTTTATATGTGCCATGTGCCATGTGGGTGTAGAAATCAGAGGGCATTGGTCTCACCTGATGTGGATGCTTGTAACTCAACCCAAGTCCTCGCTGGAAGACCACCACTACTCCTAGCCGCTGGGTCATCTCTCCAGTCCTACTTCCTGAGTTCTCGTGGAGGCTGCATTACAAAGGCATGATGGGAAACGTCAGCAGCCATGAATGTTTGTGATGCATGCATGAAGCCCTGGGTTCAATCCTCAGACTCATCGCTCCACAAATAGGGCCTGACTATGATCCCAGAACATTCAAGGTCTAGGCGGGACAGCCCAAAGCTCAAGATGAGCTGAAAAGATGGCTCAGTGGTTAAGAGCGCTCTCTGTTCTTGCAGAGGACTCAATTTGGTTCCCCACTCCCACTTTTGGCAGCTCACAGCTGCCTGTAACTCCAGCTGCAAGGAGTCTAATGACCTTCCTGCCTTCTTTGGGTACCTGTACCTACCCACATATAGACACACACATATACACAAAATGTAATAAAACAATAAAAAGTAAATCTTTATTTTTTTTTTAAGTTCAAGGTTATCCTAGGCTACATTGTGACTTTGAGGCCAGTGTGAGCTATGTGTAACCCTGTTTCTAAACAAACAAGCAGACAAATGCTGTGTGTGTATGTGTCTGTGTGTGTGTGTGTGTTTTTGTGTGTGTGTGCTTGAATGAATGCCTTTTCCTCATATTTCAGAAGCTGACCTGAGAGCTGAGAATACAAACTATTCCTCATAAACATTAGGCCCTGGAAGGCTGCCTCCCTTACTTACAGCCCAGGCTATCAGATCCAGCTCAGAGCAATATACAGTGAACTGGGCACGGGACATAGACAACGGACCTGCCACCTTTTTCATTCCAGGCTATCTGTCTCAATTAATCCAAGCTGTGGTTGCCTTATTGTGCTGGTGCCTTTCTTTCTCTTGTTGGCAAACGTCTTGTGATGTTGATGCACACTGAGCTTATTATAGCCAGCAAAAAAATCTTTTAATTTTCACACATTACTAAACTGGTTCTCTCCCAGGCAGAAACTGAGCAGTTGAAGGTATAACTATACAACTCTATATAGATTCCAATTAAATTCCGTATTTGTGTGTATATGTGTGGCGCTCTCTCTCTCTCTCTCTCTCTCTCTCTCTCTCTCTCTCTCTCTCTCTCTCTCTCTCTGTGTGTGTGTGTGTGTGTGTGTGTGTGTGTGTGCCAAAGGTCAGTGTCAAATTTCTTCTTCACTAACTGTCTTAGTTTTTTTTTTTCTTTAAGATTTTAGTATTTTCCAGGCAGTGGTGGCACACACCTTTAATCCCAGCACTTGGGAAGTCTAGGCAGGTGGATCCCTGTGAGTTAGAGGCCAGCCTGATCTACAGAGTGAGTTCCAGAACAGCCAGGGCTATATAGAGAAACCCTATCTTGAATAGGGTCTGCCTCCAGGCAGCCATATCTGGGTTGAGACAGAATAAGATATTTAACCTAGGCAAGCAAATGGGACTCAACAGGTGTTTGACCATCCTGAAAGGAAAAAAAAAATGTTCTAAAGAGAGATGCTTGTGCCCCTCCCTTTAGCTATCAGAATACCGAAACAATAGACACCCAAGAAAATGGAATCTCTTCTTCCAGAGAATCATGCCAGCAGGAAGAAAAGGCTGGAGCCTGGTGTTAACCAGAAGGGGAGTTTGCCTCCTAGCAAGGGCTTTCACACAGTTCTGATCACCTATCGGACCCTCCTGCAGGCAAGTCTGGAAGGCGTCTTCATTTGTGTGTTCGATTGTTGTTTTGTGTTCGGTCTTTTTGAGACAGGATCTCATGTCGCCCAGGCTGGACTGGAACTCCCTACGTAGTTCAGGCTGGCCTTGAACTCCTGGTCCTGCTGTTGCCAGCTCCCTCTGGGTGCTGTGATTACAGACTGCTGAGGGAGCTCTTGACACAAACATGTACATGATGCACCCATTCTCATCTCACTGAGCATCAGAGGCGGTACGTGCATCCCTTGCAAAATAATTCCTCCCAGGAAAACAATTAGAACTTAATGAATTTTTTAGCAATTACATATTCACAAGTTGATCATAAACACTTTTTTTTAAAAACAAACATTAAAACATTCGCAAACAGCTCCTCTGGGAATTGTGATTTTTAGAAATATGATTGTGATTCAAATTATCAATTCTACCAAAATTGGAAAGGGGAATGTATAATCTAAGAAAATTAACTCTGGACGGTTGGCAATCACTTTATCTGTATCTTCAGTAAATATTGTCCTCTTATCAATGACTCGTATATACTCATCAAAGCAGGCCTTGTTGGCTAAGTGCTTGCCGTAATTTCAATTTTTTCACTGACTAGGACTGGCCACTGGCCAAGATATTTCTATTAAGAGTGTGTTATTTAGGCCTGGAAAGATGGCTCAGCAGTTGGGAACACACTTGAAGTTCTTGCTGAGGATCTGAGTTCTGTTCCCAGCACCTGTGTAAGATGGCCACAACCACCTGTATCCCCAGCTGGAGGGAGTCTGACCCCTTCTTCCAGCTCCACAGGCACCTGCACACAGAGACTCACACAGACACATAGTTTTAAAAAAAAAAAAAAGAAAAGAAGTAGACTTTCAAGTTTAATGTTCCATCACACTCTTAAAGCCCTACAAAGACTTTTAAATTCTATTTACAGAATAGTTCATAAAACTTCAGCTGCTTTCTGCACCTAGAGAATTTTTCGTCTTTTTTTCCTTTTTTATTTTTATTCATTTTTAAGGTCTATTTTTATTTCTGCATATGTACGCACATCTGCGTGTGTGTGTGTGTGTGTGTGTGTGTGTGTGTGTGTGTGTGTGTGTGTGTGCCGCTTGCATGGGGGCGGGGGGCTCCCTTGGAGAACTGGAGAGTGCATTGGATGCCCTGGATGGAGTTACAAGCAGCTGTGAGTGACCTGACACGGGTACTGGGAACAGAATGTGAATTGCCTACAGGAGAAGCAAGTGCTCTTAACCTCTGTGCCATCTCTCCAGCCCCTTGGTTTTTATTATTCTAATGGAAATTATCTACTAGCCCTCGTGGTATCTAATTTGGATTCTGTTTGCTTCACAACATTCATCAATGGCAGCAGAGTAAATACCTAAACCGCAGAGTCTTCTCGTCCTATCTTAAGGGTCTGATCTTTGGTCGAGAGGAGCAACAAGACAAAAAAACATTTACTAGACATCCAAATAGGTGTGGAAGGCCGGGAAGATACCTCAGTCAGTAAAGTCCTTGCCGTATGAACAGGAGGACCTGAACTTGGTCCCCAGAATGCATGTAACCAACACCAGGTAGAACAGTGTCCACTTGTAACTCTGGAGCTGAGGAAATACGTAGAATCCCTAGGGACTTTCCAGCCAGACAGCCTAATTAGTTCAATGAGTTCCCCTTTCTCAAAAGTAAGACACAGTACACCAGAGGAAGGTCACTTGAGGTTGACATCTCACTGTGGGAGCGCACCTGCACACACACACACACACACACACACACACACACCCATGCATGCACACACGCATGCACACATGCACGTACACACACCACTGCACCCATGAGTGCACACAACTATACATTGAACACCTTTCTGAGTATCTCCTGAGTCTTTGCCCTTAAACAGCTTAACAGGGGAGAGGATAAAATTTAGGGCTTGAAACTGACCACTTGCAACTTGACCTAACCCTTCCTCACCTTCTCAAATAACAGCTTACATGTGAACTAAAATAAGCTGGCGTGACATCTGGCATGTGTGGCCCAGCACTCGGGCAGATACAGACTAGTGCAATCCAATTTCTACCAAAGCTAAAGTGAAAAGGCGTAGAAGTTTTTTGTTTTGTTTGTTTGTTTGTTTGTTTGTTTGTTTGTTTTAGCCCAACAGGGATGGGCAAATGCCATGGCTGAAAGGTCATACACACAGATGAATGGAGGCAGATATTTCTCAAAACACACTGAGGTAGACTGTGTGGTGTCCAGCCAGGAAAGGAGTAGCACGGGATGAGTGAATTCAGCACAACCTGCACCTTAAAGCAATAAAATGTGAGTGGTCAGGGGTCCCTATGGGTAGAAGCACTCTTACGGTTAAGGTGAGTTTCTTTATGAGCACTCAGTTGCACGTATTCCATTGCATTCAAAGGAGGGCAATCCAGAGTTAGCTGGTGTACAGTTCTGCAGCAGCAGAATACCTGTCTAGAATCTTCTTGGTTGGGGTCATGGCCCAGCAGTGAAATTTCCTGCCTGGAATCCCCCCATAATGGAGTTAATGTGTGGTAGAATACCTGCGTGGAATCACCCAGTAAGGAGCTGGGGAGAAGTGGAGTGCGTTTCTAGATGTATGGCTCGGTGGTATAGCATCTGCCTGGTGGGCAAAAGAAAAACAAAAAACAAAAAACAAAAAACAAAAAAAAAAAAAACCCACAAAACTCTTAGTTCAATCCCAACACCATAAAAATAAACAGAAACAGGTTCTAATTCCTGCGTCACTGCTTTTGTAATGAATAAGAAAGTCACAGTGTGCGTGTGTATGAGTGTGTGTGTGACGGTGTATGTGTGTGAGTGTGTGTCTGTATGTGTGTATGTGCGGAAAGAGGGCGTAAGACAGAGGTGGGGAGAATCAGGCACCCAAGTTAAACATTGGTATATTCTTTTTTTTTTTTTTTAACTCGTTGTGTAAGAGACTACAGATTCACTGTATTTGTGGATCACAGGTAGATCATGTCTCCTTATGTCAGGAGGTTTGGCCTAGTTTGTCAATCCCCTAGTGAGAGACAGAAGGTTCCCAGGAAGTACTGACTGATTCACTGAAAGCTACGCCCTGAACACTTTTTAAAGCAAACACGCCTACAAAATCCAAAGACCCGTGTGCCCCGTTCATCAGGCTGCAAAAATCATCCACCGTGTTGCAGCGATCTTTTCAAAAAAAGCGATCTTTTTAAAGCCAGGATAGTCTGTTTCCAGTTACCCGTGTCAGTGAGGAACAGGAGCGCATTAAGTAACGAAACCCAAGAGTAATCCATACATTTAATTTTAGTAGTTGCTGCCAGCCCACCTGAAAGTTTCCCACAGTGTTTGTTGCTGCTGTTCTCTCTGCCCTCCCCTCTCACTAGTGAGGCAAATTTCACCCAAAGGTGCCTTCAGCCGAAAAGAAAGGTAGGACTTAGAGCAGTGGTTCTCAACCTAAGGACCGAAACCCATTTGTGGGGGGGTTTGCATATCAGATATTTGCATTATGATTCATAACAATAGCAAAAATCACAGTTAAGAAGTAGCAACAAAATAATTTTGTGGCTGGGTGTCACCCACAACGTGAGGAAGAGTATTAAAAGGGTCGCCAGCATTAGGACTGTTGAAAGCCACTGGTCTAGAGGAACTGTAAACTAATTTACTGTTGGCTAATTACTCTTTGAAGGAGGAAGCCTCACTTTGCTTGGTGGGGTGAGAGAGAGGACAAGTAGGATTATGGGGCAATATTCCAATTCATGCCAACACACCTTCTGCGTGTGAGCCTTGCCTACATCGGCCAATCATGCCATGGACTCCTCATTCTGAGGCCGGAATCCATGGAACAAAGCAATACAAGAGTCATGCCATAGAGCGCTGGACCCACTTCATTCAGTAAGCAAATACTGTTGAACACCCACCATGATACATACAAGCTATAAATACAGAAACATGTATATAATTACACATAGAGAATGTATGTATATATTATACTTATGTATTTAAGCAATTACCGTGCCTTTGAAATGTTAGAGTCCCTGAAAAAGAAGTAGACCGAGTTTGAGCACAGTTACGCATAATAATTACTAACCAGATTCTCGCAAACGAACTAGAACTTGGCTTATTCATCTCGGGTGACTTTCTTGTTTCATTTGTTTTGTTTGTTTGTTTGTTGTGTTGTTTGTTTCTTATACAGTTTTGTTGTTTTTGCTTGTAGCCCAGACTAGCAATCCTCCTGCCTCGTCCTCCTAAATGCTATGATTACAGGTGTGTGCTCCTATGCCCAGATTTCAGAGGTGGAGGCAGGAGCATCACCACAAGTAGTCCAGGGCAGACAGGAGTACAGAGCAAGACCCAATCTTGAAAAACAAGTGACACCACCGACAGAAAGATTTGCCGAGAAGCTAAGACTTAGGTGGCTCTATTCTTCTGAACTCTTTGTCCATTCCGAAGTAAGCAACATTTGGGAAAGAGCTGAGAATGTGTGCATCTCAGAATGAACTAGACGTATCCCCCACTGGCTACAGCTCACTGATTCTCGTAAATGGCTTTGAGGCATGCCACCCTTGTGGGGATGGAGCATAGCCTTCCAGCCACCCACTTCATCCCTACCCTTGGGTGGGTTACGTGACTAAGTCTGCTTCTTTATCTTCAAGGAGTTCTGGGTACTGATATGTGTGCCTAGGAAGTTGGGAAAGGGGTCTGTCAAACTGGGGTTTAAAGTTTGGGCACCAGAGTTCATGTCAGAGGCAGTTACTGCTCCCCCCACCACCACCGCCACCTCCACGTGGAAAGTAAGCTGTCCATGGGCTACATCTGAACAGAGGGTCCAGGTTCTCTGCATGCATCACATTGGTACATCAGTTTGCACAGACCCCCTTGGTACAGATCCGCAGGCCTTGATGGTCTCCTTGTGGAGCTCCTGGCCCCTCCAGGACCTTCCATCCCCCTAACTATTTGGTAAATTCTTGGTTCAGTGAAAGAGCCGGTCTCAAAATATGAGGTAGAGAGCAACTGGGGAAGATGCTTAATGCTGACCTCTGGATCTCTGCCTGCCCCCGGCCAGTACACACACACACACACACACACACACACACACACACACACACACACACACTCATACAAAGCAAATGCACACATACTCACACATCTGCAAAAAATTGATTTGAGTTTTCGTCTGCTTTGCTTCAATATTATAAAGTTATAACTAGGTTTATAAGTTTTTTTTAAAGGTTTTTCTATTGCTTTTTGCTTTGTGTTTCAGTTTTGTTTTTTTGTTGGAACTTTTATTTTGTTTTGTTATAAGACACGGGGGGCGGGGGCAGTCTCCTTATATCCTTATATCGTCTCTTCAGGTCTGGAACTCAGTATGTAGCCCAGGATGGCCTCTAATCTGTAATCCTCCTGCTCCAGATTTGTAATCCCGCATGCTCCATGTCTTCTCAGAGAAATTTCCTCACATCCCCTCAGGCCAAGGGCAGCACCCAGCATTGAACTACATTCATCAGCTATATTGAACTAGCGCACTTGTGTGCTGAGTCTACCCTAGAGCCTGTGACTTGGTCTGGAGTTTATTCTTGGCTGGTACTCTGGAGATCTTCCCCAAGTGTTGGTGTTCAGAAGAGGTTCTGTCAGCCTGGGTCTCAAAACAAACAAACAAACAAACAAAAAACAGCCTCTCAGCACTCTTCCCAGAGTCCGGCTGTGAATCCCAGCATCTGTCCTGATCCCTAGCTGGGTGGCATCCCTCAGAGGATGTCTATGTTGGGCTAATCTCCACTTATAAGTGAGTGCATACCATGCATGTCTTTCTGGGTCTGGATTACCTCACTCAGGACGATCATTTCTAGTTCCATCCATTTGCCTGCAAATTTCATGATTTCCTTGTTTTTAATAGCCGAGTAATGTACCACAGTTTCTGTATCTATTCTTCGGTTGAGGGACATCTAGGTTGTTTCCAGATTCTGGCTATTTATGAATAAAGCTGCTCTGGTGCCTGCGATCCGGTCACTTCCCTTTGGTGGGGCAGCCTTGCAGGCCCACAGAGGAAGGGGATACAGGCTATCCTGATGAGACCCGATAGGCTGTGGTCAGATGGGCTAGGAGAAGGGAATAGGATGGAAGAGGGAGGGAGGGAAGGTATGGGGTAATACAAGCGAAGAGGTAACAGAAGTGCTATAATATGAATACGTTATAATAATAAATAACATTTTAAAACAGAAAAAAGTTTGGATCAGACTTTACATGAAAGGAAGAAAAGAGAGGAAGAAAGGAAGGGAGGGAGGAAAAGGATGGAGGAGGATGGAGGGATAGGAAATCTTCTATCCTCATGTTTCCCAGGATCTCAGGGCTAATGACCTCTGGGCTCCCAGATAAAAAGCTAATAATGTGGATTGTTATTACCTCACTCAATAAAGCACATGCCTTGCAAACATAAGGACTTGAGTCTTAACCCTTAAGAGTGAGTGAGCCAGGTGTGTTTGGGTGCCCTTATAATCCCAGGGCTGGGGAGGCAGAACTTGCTGGCTAGCCAGCCTAACCAAATATGATGAAGTCTAGGCCAGTGACAAACCCTGTCTCAAAAAAACAAGGTGGAAACAGTCCTGGAGACTGTTCTACGGCTTCCACACACATCTGCACACACATGCACACACTCGTCTGTGTATGCACAAGCTCACGCTTTTGTGGAGGTTTGTGTCAGTTCTCAGCAAACCGGGGCAATCTAAGCCCAATGCTTGCGGTCTGGGGGTCTTAGCACAAAATTCATTCTCCGCTGCTTGGACCCTGAGTTCCAGCTCCCATTTTGGATTGGCCTGTGTCCGTTCTCAAGATCAGGAAAGGAGAGAAGGGAAAGAGAGCGAGAAAGGGAAAGGTGAAGATTACAATTATGAGGTAGCAGTGAAACAACTTTATGTTTGGGGTCACCACAACATGGGGAGCTGTATTGAAGGAGCATAGCACGGGGAAGGTTGAGAACCACTGATTTAGAGGAAATGTGGTTTGGCTAATTGGTCACTGAAAGAGGAAGCCTCACTATGCTTAGTGTGGAGAGAGAGGACAGAATAGAATTTCACCTGCAAAAGACAGTGATCTTCCTTCTGCCCTTTTTTGTGTAGGCTGCTAGCAGAAGGTAAGGTCTGCATTCAGAGTGAGTCTTTCCACATCGGTTAAGGCAACCGGGACAGTTCTTCAGTTGAGGGCTCAGTCTCTACTCAGGTGATTCTCATTTGCGACAAGTTAACATGAAAACCACACAAGGCTGCATCTTTCCCTGCCCTCTTCCTATACGTCCCCTCTCTGCTTCCTGTTCACAGTGAGATGAAGAGGGTCCTCTGCCACATCTCCCAGCCACCCAAGCACACCAAGGTGAGCCACCACGGACTAAGCCTTCTGAAACCGGGAGTCAAAAATAAGTCTTTCTCCCTTTGTTTCTGTCAGTCACTTAAACGTAATCACAACAGTCTCTCTCTCCCCACAGGCTACTGCCTAACTGTAAACGCAATCACAGATTGGCTGCTACCCAGTGTCCTGCTACTGTGTGTTTTTTTCTCAGATGGGTTCATTCTAGAATTAATAGTGGAACTGATGGATGCCCTTGGACATAATGACAAGCTAGATCGCGTTCATCCGCAGCCCCATCAGACACCCTTCGATGTCTCGATGCTGGCAGTCCTATAAGATCTCCAGGTAAAGTTATGACATAGTCAAAGATGGCAGCACTGTCTCCAGCCTGGAAGGAGGTATAATAGTCCTGGCAGAGTGGATGAATCAAATGGTGTGGAGTCATTTTCCCCTCTCTTCTGGATGGGTAAAATACATAGTCCTTGCCCCTCGTGATCAGGCCATCTGCATTGAAGAATGCCAAGGGACTCACACGGGGCATGCATCTGCTTCGGGGTGGAGGCACAACACAAGGCATCGGGATGACTCACAGCTGCACAATGCTGCTCGTGATAAATGAACATGCTTTCCTAATGGGGCCGATTTGCCACTGCACAGGGCCCACACGCTGCTCATCTGTGGCCATGTATGCATTGTTTGTGCTCCCCGATAAGGGCCAGGTTTCATCAAAGGCACCCCTGATTTCCACAGCCAAATACCATATCTGCATAGAATTCTCAGTGAATCTCCCCAAAGGCTGAATACCCAGACACCAGTCAGGTGATGTCTTACATGTCCAGTGACTCCAAGGAAGGCCTATTGTCACCACACTACTCACTCTGTGTCCCTATGGCTCATCCTCCTCAAGTCCTCAATATCTTCTTCTTGTTCATTATTATGATTTTAATGTGAACTCTCTCCCACATGCACACGTGTTTGAACACTTGGCCCCCAGCTGGTGCCACAGTTATGAGAGGTTGTGGAGTTTTCAGTAGGTGGAGTCTTGTTAGAGAAAGTAGATCTCTGGAGGATAGTAGACCTCAAGGTTGAGACCTTCTGTTTTCTCTATGTTCCTTGCTTCCTGTCCGCTCTATGCTTCCTGTTTGTTCTGTTTCCTGTCTGCTCTGGGCTTCCTAAATGTTCTCTGCTTTCTGTCTGCTTGTTGCTTCCTGTCTGCTCTATGCTTCCTGTTTGTTCTGTTTCCTGTCTGCTCTGGGCTTCCTAAATGTTCTCTGCTTCCTGTCTCCTTCTATGTGCCTTGGACCCAAATGACCAGTCCCTTTGATGTCTTTCTCCTTCCTGAAGACACACCACAGCTACAGCCCATGTTGGTCCTTCTCTATCCCCCATCTGTACCACCTCATGCCATTATCTCCGCCTGAAGCATCTTCCCCTTCCAACTCATCCTCTGTTCCTTCATGCCTTTCAGAGAGAGTGACACTGGCTTCGAAAAAGATAGAACTAGCATAGAAAAGCGAGGACCGGGACTCAAGAGGGAAGGATTATATAACAGCACTTTGGCACTCTAAATCTTGAGCCTCTTGTGCCTAGTGAATTCCAAAGAAAGTCTAAGAATTTAATAATGAAATGTTTCGAAGAATGCTTCCATACAACGTTACAATGAGGGGCTAGGGATATAGAACTGCTCAACCATGTTTACTGTGGCTATTAGTTTTTCTTCCATTTATTTATTCACTTTACAACCAGATCCCAGGCCCTACCCTCCTTTCCCTCAAGTCCTACCCTCACACCTCCTCCCCCCCCATACCCCCTACTTCTTATCAGAGAAGAGGAAGCCCCAAGGGGTATCAACCCACCCTGGCTCTCAAGTCAAAGCAGGGCTAAACATATCTTCTCCCACTGAGCCAAGACAAGGCCAACCCAGCAAGGGGAAAGGGATCCAAAATCAGGCAACAGACTCGGAGACAGCCCCTACTCCCATTGCTAGGGGATCTATATGTAGATCAAGCTGCACAACTGCTACATATGTGTAAGGGGGGGGGGCTAGGTCCAGCACACGCATACTCATGACTGTTATTTTTAATTGTCAACTTAGTACAACCTCAAATCACTTGGGAGAAGAGTCCCAGTGAGGCATCGTCCAGACGAGACTGAGCCATGGGCATGTCTGCGGGGGTGGGGGGGGGGTGGGGGGGGACTGTCTTCATTGCCTTAATTGGCATGGGAAGACACAGCCTGAAACTTGGTGGCACCACTCCCTCACTTTGAGCCCTGAATTACGTGAGTAGGGAAATCTATCTGAGCATTAAGCGCACACGCATCCATTCCCTCCGTACTCGGCTATGGATGCGACCAGCTGTTTTAAGTTCCTGCCACCTTGGCTTCCCTACCATGATGACCTAGCCAGACAACCCTTTCCCCTTTAAGTTGTTATCCGTCAGGATATCTTATCACAGCAATATAAATGAAGTGAGGAGACACACTCAAACTCACACACATCAACCTTTTAGGAGAAATGATAATTTCATGATTGGGGAAAACAGATCAATAAAAAAAAAAAATACACCAGTCTGGTACAACACACCCCAAACTACATATTCTTCGCCTCTTCTCCGTATAAGGCTATAACGGGGCTAACCACATGGTTCCTGGCTCTCTTCTTCTCCTTCTCAGAGTCTTTTCCCTGCTAATTTTCTTCATGACCATCACCCTTTGACATTGCTCATACCTCTCTCTAGACCAGCACTTTTCAACCTGTGGGGATCAAGTGACCCTTTCACAGGGGTCACCTAAGACCATCAGAAAACACAGATATATTTACATTAAGATTCACAACAGTAGCAAATTACAGATATGAAATCGCAGTGAAAACAATTTTATGATTGGGGGGGGTCCCTACCACATGAGGAACTGTATTAAAGGTTGGCAGCATTAGGAAGGTTGAGAACCTTCCAGCTCTCCAGTGTACCCCCCACTCTCTGGGACTTTACTTTTCTACTGGTTAGAGTTTTCTTGTCAATCTGCTACATCGAGGAATCGCCTCGGAAAAGGTACCCCTCACTTGAAGAACTGCCTCCATCAGAGTGATCAATGGACATAACCATGGGGGCATTATCGTGTTTGCTAATGATGTAAGAGATTTCATCCCACTGTGACTGGTACTAGCCTGAGGCCGGTGAGCATAGGCTGTATAAGAAAGAAAACTGAACATGTGCCTCAGAGCAAGCCAGTGAGCAAATTAACAGTTCCTGCCTTGGCTTCCCTCCGTGGCGGACTGTGACCTATATGACAAAATAAGCCCTTTGCCTTCCTACCATATTGGTTTTGGCCATGGCATTTCATCACAGCAACAGAGAAGTAAGCTAGCATAGCCCTGTCCCCAGTAACCTATAATACATCCTAGATCCTCTACTTTTCTACCCTTCAGAGCTTGCTTTAGAAGTTCTAGCAGGGAGCACACAGTGGTTGGTTGGCCCTTTACTCTCCTCCTCTGTTGGGGAAGGCCGTCTGCTGTCAGATAGCACTAGAGCCTCAGGAGGGACACATATGGAGCAACAAGAGAGGAAAGAGATGCCCGCTAAGCCAGCCAGGTCAACCCTGGCCGTCAATGGAGTAACAGATGTTGCTGTTAGCTCCCCGTCACACCCACACTCTCTAATCTTCACGTGGGATTCAAGGCGGGTGTTTCCCACAGAGGAGAGCCTTCCTTTATTCTCCACTCCAGCACACAGTTTAATAGATTAGGAGACTCTTTACCTATTCCCACAAAAACACAGTTACTTATTGCGTATAGCACATTGTACGGTCCTTCTCTTTGGCTTCTTTGATTCTTTGTTTGTTGGTTGAGACAGTAGCCCAGTCTGAACTCCACTTCCTACATCCTGGGATTACAGACATGTACTCGCTCCTGCCTCTGGATGATTAGCTGGGATGATTTGTATGAGCTATCACACCTATTTGTTGCTGCTGTTTGTTTTTGGGTGTACGTGTATTTTGGGTGCTTTATTGCATCTTTATGTATTTATTTTGTGTAGGGGGCAGGGGAGAGGTGTGTGCGTGTGTGTGTGCGTGTGCATGTGTGTGTGTGTGTGTGAGTGTGTACACCACAACACCCAAATTAAAGTCCTGGAAAATTTTGCAGAAGCAGTTCTCTCTTTCACTTTATGGGTTTCAAAAATGGAACTCAGGGCATTGGTCTTGGAGACAAGCACCTTTACCTAAGAAACCATGTCACCAACTCCTCTGTTGTGCTTTGAGACAGGGTCTCGAGCTGGCCTCAAACTCACTATGAAGCGAAGCCTGGCCTTGAATGATGGATACTCTTTCCTCAGCCTCACAAATGCTAGACTTAAGGATATGCACTACCACATCCAACACGCTTGTGTGTCTTATGAGCTCTCTGAAGGCAGCAGCAAGACTCTTACACATCTCTAAACCATGAATGCAGAGAACACTGCTGCAGGGGAAAATGCACTCAAACGCGTGTAGGAAGCTGGGTGGAAACTTGTGGGAGGATAGCATATATTTTGGAAAACCTAATAAGGGCTCCAGGCATTTTTGACAGGATAGAGTGATGAACTGAGTTTAACAAGATAAAATTTAATTGGAACAAATGTAAGGTTCTGCCCTTGGGTCCAAAAAGGCACAGGTGTGGGAAGATGGAGCTGTGTGGAGTTGCAGTTTATATGAACAGCCTGGGGAAGTAGGTTTGTCAGGATGCTCGGCGCAGGTCAGCACCGTGATCTGACTGCCAAAAACATTGCTGTGAGCTTAGCCCCCACTAGAAATGCAGTTTTTAGAATGAAGGAAATGGTGCCTGCCATCTAGGTAGACCATCCGATAGTCCTGGGCTTCTTCTTGGCGTCACATCTGAGGGGTGTGTGTGAGAGAGAATCAGATGATAAAGAATTTTTTCAGAAATAGCAGGCAATGAGGGTTAAATCTAAATAGAAACGGGGTGTGTGGGGGACAGCAGAGTCTATTTAGTCTTCAGAAAGCATCTGAGTCCCGACTACTTTTTTAAAAAATTGACTGATTGATTTATATTAATGCTGTCTTTTTATTTTTACTACATTTTATTTATTTTGTGTATTCTCTCTCTCTCTCTCTCTCTCTCTCTCTCTCTCTCTCTCTCTCTCTCTCTCTCTCTTTCTCTCTCTCTCTGTGTGTGTGTGTGTGTGTGTGTGTGTGAGTGTGTGTGTGTGTGTATGTGCGCGCGCACATGCAAGTCAGAGGACAACTTCCAGGAGTCATTTCTGTCCTCCAATTATTTGAGCTGAGCCCTGAAGATGAAACTCACGTTGTCAAGCTTGGTAGCAAGTGTCTTACTTGCTGTTATAGCCTGTTATGATCATCTTCTTCTTCATCATCCATGTAAATATGTAAGTGTATGTGCACATTGATGTGTGTACCACTTTACCTACATATGTTTAAGTGCCATTTTGCATCAAGAGCTTTCCACTTCACTTATTGAGACAGGGTCACTCATTGGCCTGCAACTTGCTAAATCAATTGTTCTCAACCTTCCTAATGTTGTGGCCCTTTAATTCAGTTTCGTATGTTGTGATGACCCCTGTTCATGAAAATCATTTTCGTTGCTACTTCATGACTGTAATTTTGCTACTGCTATGAATCTAATGTAAATATCTGTTTTCTGATGGTCTAACGTGACCCCTGTAAAAGGATCAATCAACACCCAAAGGGTCGCAACCCACAGGTTGAAAACTGCTGTGCCAAATAAACTAGGCTAGTTGACCAGTGAGCCCCAGGGATCTGCCTGCCTCAACCTCCCCTGCACTGATATTATTGGCATCTACCACTATGCTTGGCTTTTTTACATGGGTTCTGGGGACTAAAATCAAGTTCTCATGCATGCAGAGCATGCACTTTGCTGACTGCACGTCCTTGTTTCATTTCTGTTGCTATAGTAAAATATTCTTGCAAAAGACAACCGAAGGGAGGAAGGGTTTACTTTAGGTTACAATTCCAGGTTACATTCGGGCCTTTTGGAGAAGTCACTGCCACAGGAGCTTGACGCAGCTAGGTATAGTTAGGTCCACCTCATTAACAGTCAAGAGCAGAGAGAAACAAATGCATTCGCGCTTACCTCTCAGTTAGCTTTCTCTACAACTAATACAACTTTGGGCTTAAAATGAGGGATTTTTGTATTGCCCATTTTGGGGGGGTTGAGTCTTCACACATCACTTAAAGCAATCAAGACAACCCTCTATAGACATGGCCACAAGCCAAAATTGATCTAGACAATCCTTCTTGGAAATCCTTTTTCCGTGTAATTCTTGCTTGAGTCAAGGTGTCAATAGAAGTAACCATCACACTTGGCTCCAGCTCACTATTTATGCTCAGACATATAAAGATGTACGTAGTTAATTATAAGAAACTCATTTCTAACCAATACCAATATTCCAAAACGGACAGGTTTGAAGTCTCCTGATGAGGGAAACATTTCTTTAAAAAGTTTAATTTGTTACTCTAATGTGGTCATTTATGACAGTTAAGCGGGAAAGTGCTAGAAAATATTTGCACAGTCCTTATTCACTCTTGAATTTCAGACTGCAACAGAATTATCCTCTTCAGATGCATACTGCTGTTGTACAGTCACCACGGGAGACTAGGTTCAGAGCCATCCAGAATCTGTAGATGTCCAAGCCCCTTACGTAAAATGTCATACTGTTTACATTTCACCCATTTATAGCTGCACAGGTACCTTAAGTCACTCTAGATTACATGTGACACCTAGCCCAATGCAAAAGCTCTTATACTCTATTTCAATTGCTTGTTTATTGGGCTGGGGTTTTGAATTGAGAGCCTTGAGCACAACTCAGCACACTTTCTACCCTCCACACCTACAGCCTCTCACTGACAGATTCTACTGCTGAGCCGTGCCCCTAGCCCCTCACTTGGGGTGGGCCGGGTTGAGGGTAGTTCTAGACAAGTGTTCTACCAGTGAGCTTCATCCCCCAGTTGACTGAACGAATTTTAAATTCTCATTCTCCGGGTTACCAATCACAGTCAATTTTCACTCATCTGAAAAATCATAAACAGTAAATTAAGTTAAACGTTACTGATTTAATACTTCCCGGTGGGCCTCCCATTTTTCCCTTTCCCCTGCCCCCCCCACCCCCTCCTAAATTCAAAGCCCTAGTGAATAGGTACACATGAGTTTTCTAGCCACTTGCCCAAATAGGCTACAAACTGTTCTAAATTTCACCTTATTCCTAATGCACTGCCCCCTCCCACCCCTTCTCAATTTTTCAAGTAGCTATAAAACTGATCTTGCCAATGTACGGTCAACTCATTCAAACAGGTTCTGCCAAGGTCCCTGTGGCATTTAAGGCCTGGCCTTCCACTCATTCACTGGTAAAATTTATGAATCTTTCCTCCAACATGGACTATCCATTCCATCAACTACTCAGAGGTCATCACCCATCCACACTGACATGTGATGGCTGGTCCCTGGCTCTACATCACCCATCCACACTGACATGTGATGGCTGGTCCCTGGCTCTACATCTGGTCCGAAACGTAACCTGAGTGAAGAGTCTGTTCTTCTGTGCATAACTGTTCTCCCGACTTCCGATTAGCTCAGCTAAATGTTTCTCTAAGTCTGTTGCCCAGGTGAGCAGTCCCACCACAGTGTGCCCTTCTACCGTCTCTTCTGCTGCAGTGGTAAAATTTTCTGACCACAAGTAACGTAGTTCTAGTGGGAGAACATGTCTTAATGGAATTAGTAGAAAAAAATGATAGGACATGATATTCTCATATGTCTTTCTTTGACCTCCATACATAACAGGAGTACACACTCACCCTCCACCCCCAACATGTTGCATGCTACATACATACGTACATACATACCTACATACATACCTACATACATACGTACACACACACCATACTTCTTACATCATTAATGAAGTACACTTGTGGGGTGTCTGTTTGGGTATTTCCAGGTAGAGCCACCCTGAATGTGGGCAGCACTGCACCACTGAGCTAGGTTCCTAGACTGAATAAAAGGGATTAAAAAAAAAAAAAAAGACCTGCATGCCAGTATTCATGGGTCTCTGGCCAGTCATTCCTGCCACTATACTTTCCCTGCCGTGATGGACTGTACCTCAAATCACGAGTCAAAAATAAACCCTTCCCTTAGGCTGCTTCTTCTCAGGGGTTTGATGACAGCAGCGAGAGGAGGACCATGGAGGACTTGGTTCCCTTGCTCTCTCTGCTCAGGTGTTCAAAGTCCCTGGGGGGAAATTCTGTCACTCACTGCTCTTGGGCATTGTGGTATAAAGAGTGCCCCAGTTAGCTTCAGCTGTCAAGTCCACACAGCGTAGAGTCATCTAAGAGAGTCTCTATTTGGGGGGTCGCCTACATCAGATTGGTCTGTGGGCATGACTGTGGGAGGGGGGGGTTGCCTTAGTCCATGATTGTTGTAAGGGGACCAAGCCCACTGTGGGCAGCACCATCCCTAGGCAGATAGATGGGTACGGGCTGTATAAGAAAGCTGGCTGAGCATGTGCCTGCGAGCAAGGCAGAGAGACGAGCCAGTAAACAGCGTTCCTCCCTTGAGTCCATACCCTGATTCCCTTCAATGATGAATCGTGACTTACAAGTCTAAGTTAAGTAAATTCTTTCACCACTTGAGCTGCTTTTGGTCAGGGTATGTTATCGCAACAACAACAAAAACTCAAACTAGAATAAGTGGACTGAAGAAAGGGAGAAGGAATCTATGCTGGCTGTGGCTTTTCGGACCACTTTCTCCTCCTTTAGAAATTAAAAAGCCTCTGGAATTGGGGAGTTTAAAAAAAAAAAAAACTAACACAGTGTGTATTTCCCAAATTCTCCCCGATTTACAGAAGAATGTGCCTTAAAGCTAAAATTTTGAGGCCATTCTCCCCCAACTCCGTTATCCAAGCAATGGAAGCTTCAAATAGAGAGATCTGTATGTAGGAGGGAGGGGTGGAGGGAGGGTCTCAGCGCAGAAGAGCTTTCAAGGGAGGGCGGGGAAGCATTGAATACAGGACAGTTCCCTGTCAGACGCAGAATGACTTCATAAACACTAGCTGCTGTTTTCAAAAACATTTCTGGAAGGGAGTACTGTACAGATGTGGAGTGTGTTGGTGGGGGGTGTCTCCTCTAATGCTGTGCCTACCGAGTCCAAAATAGCAATCTGCAAAGAAATCTCTCTCCAACCCAGTTATTTTAAGATTTTCTCTTAAAATCCAGTGATCCAAAGAATCAAATCTCTTTCTCTTCCTTCCCTTCTCCCTCTTCCACCTCCTCCTCCCTCTTGTCCCCCCTCCCTCCCCCCCTCTTCTCTCTCTCACACTGCAGGATGTGTGTGTGTGTGTGTGTGTGTGTGTGTGTGTGTGTGTGTGTGTGTGTGTCTCACAGGCTAGCCTCAAAATTGAAATCTTCCCGTTCCAGTCTCCCAAGTACTGAGACTACAGGCAAACGTGACTGCACCATGGATATTTGGTTACCTATTGGGATCTGTCACTTCCTAGCTGGGTAATTGAAACCAAGACCCTTTATCTCTTGTAAGCTTGTAAGAAGGAAATCAGAACACTCTGAAGCTGGAGAGATGGACGGGTCAGTAAAATGCTTATGGTCCAAGCATGAGAACTTTGACTTGAATTTTAATTTCCCAGGACCTCTATTAAAAAGGCAAAGCTCACAAAGGTAAGCCTGTATAGTACAGCTCCTGGGAAGGCAGAGGCAGGAGCATCCCTGGGGCCTGCACACACACAGCACCCTCTCTTCTCATCTGGCACAGACTTTCATACTCGCTTTAGATATACTGCCTGTCAAGGGTCAGATGAACGATATAAGGATTCTGTGAAAGGAAGCAGCGATTGTACAAGAGATAAAACAAAGGGAACCTTCGGCCTTTCATTTTAATAAACCAGAGTTCTTCTTGTAAGTCCCCAGAATGCTTCCTGATTTTCTAGGAAGATTATCCATCTAGGAAAAGGTGGCTGGAAGGATGTAAAAGTCAGAGGACTGCCATGAAATGCCGTCCCCTGGGCATGGCATGGCTGTCATTCAGATGATCCCACGGCCAGCTGTGGTTATGGATACAAGATGAGGCAGGTTAAATTTCCAACGTGGAGGCGCAAGGGGATCAAGGCCACACCCCTAACTGAGGAGCTATTGGCAGGTGATAACTCCTCTAAGAGGAAGAGTCACTTTTGGGGGGATTGTGGCCCATGGTACATCCCCAGGCCCCCAATGGATGACCCCATAGCTATGCATGTGGAGATTTTAACCCATTAGGCTCAATGGGTTAAAAGTAAGTAAATGAAGATTTTAAAAAAAAAAAACGGAGAAGACATGGAGTAGGGAGAGATAAGTGATTAAGGGTCCTGAGGAGAGTTGGGGGCTAGATATGATCAAGATACATTATATGTATGTATGTATGTATGAAATTAAAGACAACAGGGATGTTGATTCCCATGTAACTCAGTAGACTATACTAGGCCAAGTCTAACCCAGATGATTTTTTTCTATAGGCTTTATCTACCAATTACTGAAAGAGAAATA
Source organism: Acomys minous (assembly GCF_964271855.1). NCBI lineage: Eukaryota > Metazoa > Chordata > Mammalia > Rodentia > Muridae > Acomys > Acomys minous. The sequence continues at coordinate 76,605,820 of NC_140498.1, forward strand.
TTGACATCTTCAGCTGCTGGGTTTTAGCCTTGTGCATCTTGTTTTTACATTCGTTTACTTATGCCCGTGTGCGGTGTGTGGGCTCAAGTGCCATGGGTCATGAGGAGAGGTCAAGGGGCAACTTTTAAGAGTCAGTTCTCTCCTTCTACCATGGAGGTCCTGGGGACTGAAGTCATGTCGTCAAATGCCTTTTACGCGCCAAGCCATTTCTCCATCCCTAGTTTTGTGTGTGTGTGTGTGTGTGTGTGTGTGTGTGTGTGTGTGTGTGTGTGTGTGTTTTATAGGTGACTAGGGCTATACACCTTGAGATGTCTGGGATGGTGCAATTGTGGAGGAATGCCTTGAGTGGATGTAGCTGCTGTCATTAAAGCGCTGTTTAGCCAATCAGCTGCGCAGAAGGACAGGGAGTGGAAGGCGGGGCTTCCAGGAGAGGGAGGAGCCTGGAGTTGACAGTGGAGAGTGGACAATTGGGTAGAGTGAAGCTTCCCCAGGAGGATCAGATTGGCAAGTGACCGGGATATAGTAGGTTATGAGGATTAGAGTAGTTTATTTTAGTTCACTGGCAGATTAGTAGTAGTTTAGATTTTACCCAGCATGCAGCTTTAAATTACACTTCAGTCTCATTGTATTAGCTATTGGCTTCCTAGGCCATACAGATATAATACCTGCAACAACAATTGCGCCTGAGGCGTGGCTTTTAATGTGGCGCTACTTGAACAAACAAGACCAGTCAAGACCCTACCCTCTGCTGGCTGCAAACTCAGTGACTGGTGCCACTCTTCTAGAACAGGACTGCCATTTTTTTTTTCAGTGCTGAAGCTCTAACTGCTCATACACAAAGACTGGATTGTAGACGCTCATCTCCTAAATAGGCACCATTAATTACCCTCTTCTCTACCCAACAGCTCGCCAAAATTAACCACTTTGTAAGAAAAAAAAGTTAATGATCATGGATTTTATTATAATGTGCACTTTAAAGGCACTTTAGGCGAACTGTTGACTTTAAAAAGAGGATTCTGCTTTCTAGAAGGGTAGCCACCTGAACTCCAGGCTGGCTTCTGCCAGAGTAAACTGATGCTCTCATGATGACTCAGCAGGATCCTGGCGAGCTTCTGAATCATCCAAGAAAGATTCAATTATGCTCAGTGGCGCCTTCATGGAAGGTGCATTTTACGCTGTATTTCATGTCTGTGGAGTTCAGTCACTCACAGGAGGTACAAGGTGACTCTTTTATCGTCTAAGATCTAACTCATTTTAGTTTGATTTGAATCTCAAAAGTTTACTAAACGCCTACTGCTCATCCCAAACTATTACTGCACTCAGGAAGGCATGTTCCACAAATAATAATAATAATAATAATAATAATAATAATAATAATAATAATAATAATAAATGGAGTCAATGAAATGGCCAACTGAGTAAAGATGATTGACACCAATCCTGATGACCTGAGTTCAATCTTGGGCTCCCACTTGAAGGAATGAGAAAACTGACTCCCACATGTTGTCACTCTGATCTCCACAGGTGTCGTGGCTTGCACACACACACACACACACACACACACACACACACACACACTATCACAACAACAACAACAATAAACTTGTAAAGGATAAACAAAACAAAACAAAGTAATTAATACATATCATATAATCCCAGCACCTAACTCACCCAAAATTGAATTAAATGATCTTTTTGCTCAACAATGGCTCTCAGGAAAGGAATTCAAGCCCAAGACACAAGGAGACAGGTCAGCCTCAAGGAGAAGGCAGCTCAGCTCTTAACATGGTGAGTTCTCAAGACACCAGCCTACAGATGTGGGAAAAGGAGACTGGTCTATAACCCTGGAACTCAGAAGGCAGACCTACAAGGTTTACCACAAATATAAGTCTAGCCTGGTCTACATAGACAGTTCCACACCAGCCAGAGCTACAGAGTGAGTATCCATCTCAACAAAACAAAACAAAACACAGCGCCCTACTAGGCTAGACAGCTCTCTCTCCTCCTATCCCACTGGTCCTTCATCTACAGTGGAGTAACTTTCCTAGCTCAGAACACAGCTGGTATATGTCTAAGGTCTTTGGAGCCCCACTCTGAGCCCTCGGAGGCTCCACGATGGAAAGAATTAAACTAAGCACAAACTTTTTTTTTCTTGTTACAGTGTCCATATTCCCCCACCCCCTCTCAGCATTTCAACCATTTTGATCATTCCTTTTCCCATCCAGATCCCAGGAGCCAGAAATAAGCCCATGTGGTCCTCTCATTGATGTAAATAACCATTGGCTTTATTGGACCCATCTGCTTGGACTGGTGGTTGAAATCATAGCTGTAGAGTGTTTTCCACCGAGCGCCCCTTGGGCATTGGGGAAGCTGAGCTTCTGCCTTCCTGAGAACATTTGTTTAATTTCTTCCAAAGAGCTCTCAGTACAGAAGCTCTGTGTTCATTTTTTTCTAGCGTCCTCAGGGGTGGGATGTCTAGCCCTTTTCTCCACACTAACAATCACTTTCTCTCGTTTGTTTTCTTTGTTGCCCCTAAAGCTTTTTTTTTCCCCTGCCTCCCAGTCCTGCAGACTGCCTGACTCTTTTGCTCTGTCTGGAATCTCTGTTGAAGACAACAGGCCAACATGGAGCCATGGTCCATGGTACCCAACATCCCCGAACCAGTTATGGGCAGTCTGGGCAGTTATGGTATCATGGTTCTATACTAGCTTCACACTCCTGCTGTGATTAAATAGCCTTAGCCACGGTGTTTGTTTTAGCTTACAATACCAGGCTATGGACCACCGCTGCAGGGAAGTCACAGTGACAGGACCTAGAAACAACTGGTCACATCACAACCACAATCAAGAATAGAGAAATGAATACGTACATGTGCTTACTTGCTTGCTTGCTTGCTTTCTTATTTGCTCACAATCGGCTCAGTTTTTCCACTCTTACACAATTCGGTATCTTCTGCCTACAGAACACCACAGTAGGCTGGGTCTTCCCACATCGATTCATTTAATTTTAAAAGTTCCTCCTGCCGACGTGCTCACAGGTGAGCCCAATGTGGGCGTCACTGAGGAGTTCTCCTCAGGAGGAGAGTCTCGGTTGTGTCACGTTGGCAGTTAAAGCTAACCTTCCAGAGCTGAAGAGGTGACTTGGCACTTAAGAACACACACTATTTTTTTTTTTTTTTTGCTGAGGACCTGAGTTGAGTTTGGTTCCCAGCACCCGTATCAGGCTGCTTCCAACCAGCTGCAACTACAGCTACAGAGCCACTGGCAGGCACATACCTGTCTGTGCGCTTGTGCCCACAAGTACACCCAAATCTTTTAAAAAAAACAAAAAACAAAAAGCTAAGCATCACATAGTGCTACAAACGACATACTCAAGGAGCTTCTCAAGCATCATGTCTCGCCTAAGCAAGTGTATCCAAGGATAGCTATGCATGTGAGAGACCTCGACACATCTGTAGATGAAAGCATCATGTCACAATGTAAAAGGGTGGGGTTTCATTGAGTCTGTCTGCTTGTATATAGTTATTTAACTTGTTTGATTGGTTGGTTGGCTTGGGTTTGGGGGAACAGAACCTTTATGTAGCCCAGGTTATCCTTAAACTCATTATTCTCTGCTTCAGTTTCACAGTGGTTGGGACTGAACGTGTCTTGAAAGTGTCACAATGGCATCTAACACGTTATAGGTTGATTTTTAAAATTTTACCTCATTTTATACGGAAGAATGTCTATCCTCACACTCCCCCAAGCTACCAGGTGAGTCTGCTTTCTCGTGTTGATCTTGGGAGCCAATTCTTCCTCTAGACAAGCCCTTACCCGCCATACTTTAGCCTTCAACTTCATCCTGCTTATCGTCTTGCTCTGAAGCCCCTAACCCGCCACATCTCTTAGAACCTGCTTTCTGCCTGAGGACCAGCACTCAGTGATGCTAATTGCCAAAAGTTGCATCCCTGGAGCGTCCTGCATGACTCGCAGGCGCCTTGGTCTGGTGGGAGAACATGGCTTCCTTCTCTATCTTAAGTAGGCGCTTCCCGTTGCCCTGTCCCCAGCGCCCAGATAGGAGCCTCTTTGGCCATCTTCCTCATTCCTCCCTCTCTGCTTCCTGTGTGCGGGTGAAGTGTGATTTGCCTGCTTCCTGCTCTTCCTGCCGTGCTTCCCTCACCGTCTGAACTCTCTCCCTCTGATACCGTAAGATGAAATAAACCATTCCTTCTTTAAATTGCTTTTAACCCTGGTATTTTTTATCACAGCAACAGGCAAGTTACTACGAGCGTCCAATCGGGCCTCTCTTCCTCCGCTTATAAGCAACCGATCCCGGGTCTGATTTCACTGCCCGTGTTTCTCAAAGTTTTACTTACGTTCGCGTAGCTAGAACCCCAGAATTGGCCCGAGTCTTAAGTCGGTCTCTGTCTCATTCTCTTCTATGTTGGTGGACATCCAGCATTGCACTGCTCCAACGACCAGGGAACTGAGAAGCTGGTGGGCGATGGGAAAAGAGAGAGTGGGGATGGGAGGCTGCTCCCACTCTTCAAAACTCCGAGCCAGAAGTTAGAGGCCCAAGCACAGATGGAACTTAAAGTATAATAGGAAACACGTGTGTTCCGTGCTATCCTAGCAAGAGAGAGGGAATGGGAGCAAACCAGGAGCTGCTGCTGCTGGTACTAGAGGCCGGACTCCAAAGCCAGGCCTTCCTTTCTCTCCCCCCGTCCCTGCTTTGAACACTGAGAAATGCTGTCTTTCCTAATGAGGACTTCATATAAACATTATTCTGACTTTTTCAGGAGGATTGGTCGTGGAGCAGAGAACAGGGGACCTGGAGACTAACCAAGAAGCTCACGGAGAGTCCAAATACTAGATTGCAGAGATGATGCTGAGATGGCAGCAATGAACTAGGAGGCGGAGGGGAAATGAGCTGAGGAAAGAATTAAGATCCGGGAGGACCCGAGGCTCCATCCTGCGTTTCCAGCTGCAGTGACTAAGAAGATATGGAAGATGCCTTTCTTATGAGAACAGGGTGGGAAAGGCAGGAGCCCAGAACTCCGTATCCTTGCTTTTCAGCAGCATCTGAGACCCTATGAACTCTGCAGCCACACACTGGGAAAAGTCTAGCGTACAAATGCCAAGGTTAGCCTGTGTTAGCTGGCCCATGCCAAGAACCACAAAGTTCCATTTTACTTAAAACACAGGACTTGGCAGAATTCCCTACCTAGACAGAGACAAGCCCATTACTTCATCTCATGAGCTGCAGTGCAAACCTCTGGTTTTGTGTTCCTATTAGCAAGACCTCATGGCTGACAATGCAGCCAGTCTACCAGGTCTGTTCCTCCCAGAGGCTGTCGGATCAGGCAGCAGAGACCAGGATCCCCCTAGGCATAAATAGGTATTTTTTATAAGAGGATCAAGACCCCAAGACAATCCTGTTTATGCAAAGGGCCTTTATTGTTTTACTTTTTTTTTTTTTAATTAAAGGCACTTTTTTTTTAAAATTCCATCCAACCCTTCAAAAAAATCTATTGGGGGAACTGTAATTTTACTTCCAATCTCCCCATTTAATACTCCCCTAGTGCCCATAAAAAGCTCTGGAGTTTCGGTTCATGATTTGAATCTTTACAGATAATTAGCTGGCACAACGACTCCAAGAGGGGAGCAGGTATATATATTTTCACAACTTGGTGGGGAGTGGGTGGGAAAACCGTGGGAGACGCATCCCCAGGCTGTCTTGGCTCATCTCCGTTCCAGGAACGTAAACACGCAATTCATTGAAAGGCACATTCATTTTGGTTCTTTAATTGATGCCATAAAAAGTACATTTTCCTCCTCTCTGAAGTATCTTATTAAAAAGCCCCTTGGCTCTTCCACCTTCAGCGGCCACCTCTGCCATCCTTAGTCATTTTACTTCGCCTCTTCCCTGCCACCTTGGCTAGCCTCAACAGCTAGCCTCAGTTTCCCTCCCAAGCACGAGAGGATTGGCTTGCATTCGCCGCCCCCTTCTGCTGCCTTCATTTCCTCCTCCCTCAGCCCCTTGAAGTTCACTCCCTCACTTCCTCTCCCCGCCCCCGCCCCCACCCCCACTTCTTTTCCTTTCAACATCAGTTACCATCACTGTAAACTCGCTGCCTTCAATCTGGGTCACAAGCTGTGTGAGAAGATGCGGGCTCAACAAATGCCTTGTAACAACCTTGGGAAAAATTAACTTTACACACTCATGCGGACATCTGTGCACTCACCCACCCTCCACCCCCCTCAAACCCACTGACATCTAAAGTACTTGCCAGCCTCTAGAAGGTAAAAGATTTATTCCAATCGTACGGAGCCTCACCCTTCCAATTCCCCTTTGCGCGTATGACACAGGCACCTAAAGTGCGTGCGTGTGTTCGATAATTTCGTGAATGGATAGGTTACCTTATAAAAAGAAGGCTCTTATAAAATGGGTAAGAGAATGGACTCGGACACGCAATCTGTCGCCTCCATGGTTTATATGTTAAAATCTAATTTCTGACACGACAGTATTTGGATGTGGGACCTTTGAGAGGTGATCTGGTCACAAGGACGGAGCTGTATGAAAAGAGCCCTTTAAAAGTAACTCCCGAGAACGTCTTCTTCCCTTCCGGCAAGGGAGGGTGTAGTGAAAAGACTCAGTTCCCGATCTGGTAGCACTTTGATGTTGGAATTCCGGCTTTCAGGACTGTGGGAAGAAGTTTCTGTTCTTCATTAGCTACCCAGTCGCTCGCACTGTGAGCTGGCCCAGGTGGGTTTGAAGCAGAGTTCCGCTGTGTAGGCTGGCTGGCAGAAAGTCCCTGAATGCCTCAGTCCTACCCCCTAACTGCTCTACTTCCACAACTGAGTCCTAGGAAGCTCATGGGCTCTTTAAACCAACTTTTGTTTTGTTTTGTTTTTTTTAATGGAAGATGCTTGCTCTCTCCCAAGCCGAGTCTTTCCACGAACATTAAGCGACTTGTATGAACCGGCTGTGGTGGTTCATGCCTTTAATCCCAGCACTCAGGAAGCAGAGGGTAAACAGATCTCTGGGAGTTTGAGGCTGGCATGGTCTACACAGTGAGTTCCTGGCCAGCCAGGACTACAAAATGACACCTTCTTTCATCGATGAAATCTTATGCTAGTCTTTCCTTGAGGGGCCAGAAGATGATTTGGTGATGAAGAGTGCTTACCTCTCTTTCACAGGATCTTGAGTTCAGTTCCCAGCATCCCAAGTGACTCTTGACTGCCTGTAACTCCAGATCCCCAGGATCAGATACCCTCTTCTAGACTCCCCAGTACCCACATGCATGTGCACATACCTGTATACAGGCATATAAAAGCATAAAATCAAACTTTAATTTATTGTCGATTGATGCTTTCTTCCCACGGCTCTGTAAATGGCAACTCTTTTCACTTAATATACTCTCCCTTTAGCCTTCAACATTGTCACAGGCTCCTCTGAAACCCTGACTTAAAATTGCTTTAACCCTCCCACAATGCCCCGTTTAGAACTGTTCCTCTCCAAGATAAAATTTTCAGAGCACATTGAAAAATGAAAACGCAAGGCTTCCTTTCAAACATTCTTAGGAACAATGGAACATTTAAAACTCAGGCGTAAGACCCTGCATTGCTATATGGGTTATACTCAGCCAGTGTCTACTCCATAGACAGCTCCCATGTTCTCCCACACTTATGGGACGTTCTGTCTTCAGAGGGCATTTTACCCGTGGCATTAAGGAACAGTCCTGGAATTCACATTCTCACAGGGAGTTAGTTCGTCAGTAAATAGTCCTTACCTTCTGTCCCCATGAAATCTATTATTAGTCATTTTCCTCATTGTTATGACAAAATGCTTCACAGAATCAACGTAATGAGAAAGGGGTTTATTTATTTCAGCCTACAATCCATTCTGGCGGGGAAGAGGCATGAAAGCAGGACTTTCAGGTGGCTGCATTTCACAGTGGGAAAGCGGAGAGAGGCGAATAGCAGGGCTTAACCATCTTTCTTCTTTTCCTTCAAATCCAGACCCACAGCCCGTAGAATAGTTCCATCCAAATTTAAGGTGGGTCTTTCCACCACAGTTAAGCTAACACGTGTTCATCCCTCACAGGCATGCCCAGAGAGTTGCCTCCAAGGATTTTAGGGTCTTCTCAAGATGGCAACCAATAAACAACAACAAAATATTTGCATGGCTGATATGAAATAGTACCCAACATGGCCTCTGTCAGCTGATAGGAAGCTAGTGAGGCCTCTCGGGGGGACGCCTTATCAGCTGCTCCTCCCCAACGGGGGTCCCCAACTTTCTGTGTAGAGGGTTACACTCGCTCTTTGCCTGGAGATTGGAGCATCTCGAGACCTCTTCCTGGAGAAATCTTAAGAACAACACCTTGTTCCTAAAATTGGGTTAGCTCCTTCTTGGCAAGCATTGTCCCAGGCCTCAAGGGCAAAACGTGAGTCAAATATAAAACAACTGTGAACTTCCTGACGTTTCAAATCAGCTGAGGGAATTAGAAAAACTAATAGGGAAAAAAAAACCCAACACCTTCAACCCTCCAACCGAAGTAATCTCGAGAAGACATCAATCACTGGGAAGAAGCCACTGTGATCACAGGACGGTGCTCATCCCCTCCAGAAGGCTGGAATCGCAAATTCCAACCAAGGAAAGTTGTTAGGGAAAATTACACAAGGTTCTGGAATTGGAGCTTGCATGTTAAAAAAAAAAATCACCTAGGGAATTTTAAAACTTGAAACAAAACCAAAATTGAGCCCCCGGGGGGTAATGCAACAAAGATTTTTGTTCCATGTGCTTAAAAGTTTTTATGCAGGAAAGCTCTGGAATGTGAACTATATATGAAGAGAAGCATCATAAATCTCCCAAGGCCCCCACGCACCTCATTTCTGATTCCAGTAACTAGCAACACAGAACCAACTTCATTTCAACCCTCCGCTTCTGTTCATTTTCCCCTTTTCTCCTCCTCACATGAAATACATGTTTGGAGACAACACAAGCTACCAGATTTGCCTAATTTGTCTAAAAGAAACAAATACTCATCCCTGCCTGGAGATTCTTCTCTGAGATAATTCTTGCATATATATATATATATATATATATATATATATATATATATATATATCTTTCATTTATTTATACTACCTTATCATGACAATGATGTGATAAGCTAGACCTTTGTCTAAATTGATCAAGATTTTACTCTTATAAATGACAACCTGTCATGAACTGTTCTCTATCACTGCCCTTATTCCCAGGTGTGATGATTACTATTGATTTTCAACGTAACAGGATCTAGACCATCTAGACCAACCTTCCCAATGCTGTGACCCTTTCATTCAGTTCCTCGTATTGTGATGACCCGGACCATTCAATTATCTTCATCGTTACTTTGTAACTGTAGTTTTGCTACTGTTGCAGATAGTAACGGAAATATCTCTGTTTTCTGATGGTCTTAGGCAACTCCTGTGAAAGAATTGTTCAACCCCCAAAGGAGTGGTGACCCACAGGTTGAAAACCTCTGTGCTAAGTAAACTTGGCTAACTGACCAATGAGCCTCAGGGATCTGCGTTTCTCAACCTCCCCAACACTGGGATTACAGGCACCCACCACTTTGCTTGGCTTTTTTCACATGGGTTCTGGGGATGAAAATCAAGTTCTCGTGCTTGCAAAGTATACACTTTGCTGACTTCATGCCCTTGTTTCATTTCTGTCGCTGTGATAAAATATCCTTGCAGAAAAGCAACCTAGGTGAGAAAGGGTTTACTTTAGCTTACAGTTTCAGGTTAAATTCTGTCCTTCTGGAGAGGTCACTGCAAGATCTACACTTACCTAAGAGAAAACCCTCTGAGTGTGTCTGTGCAAGAGTTTCCAAATTAGATAAATGGCGGTGGGGAGCACCACATTTGTGGACTGAATAAAAAGTAGAAAATGAGCCAAGCACCAACATGTATCTCTCTCTGCTTCCTGACTATAAATGCAAAGCAACCAGCTGCCTCATACTTCTGCCATGCCTTCTCCACCAAGGCGGACAATGCCCTCGAGCCGCAGAAGCCTTCCTCCCTCAAGTTACCTTTGTCAGATGTGTTGTCAAGGCAACGAGATAAGTAATGAAAACATCAGGCAATGATGGTGACTCTCAACTGTTAACTTCATTAGCTTAGGAGACACCTAGGGGATTAGTGAAGCATACCTAGAAGTGTCTATGACGATGTTCCCCAAAATGGTCAAAGTTTTCGGGTGCTGCTCTAATCAATGTGTTAATCTCTTGGTGTGTTCGTAATATGACGGCATTACTGCAAGGTGACAGAAAATAGAAGGCAGAGCCTTCTTGGAGGAATTAGAACATTCTGGGCATGAACCTGGGGTCTGTATCTGTGTCCTGTCTCTCTTTCATTTACTCTGATCATGTCCACCAAGAAGTGACAAAGAGCCCTCACCACTCACTGTCGCCAGTCAGAGCAGCAGCCCAAGTGCCTGGTACCAACCAACCATGACTTTAACTCTCTGAAACCATGGGCCAAAGTAAATAACTCCCCACCTCAAGTTGTACCTTCCAAGTGTTCATCCACAGCATGGAAAAAGAGTAAGACAAACACAGATTCTGTGCTAAATCTAATGTGAGGTTAAGGTTAAGAGCTTTTTTTTTGTTGCAGTAATGGTGGGATGTACACCTGTGTGCATGTGCGTGTGCCTGCATGTGTGCCTACATACTCGTATGTGGCCCTGTGTGTGTGCATATGCACTCATATGTGGCTCTGTGTGTATGTATGTGTGTGAGTGAATACATGCATACCCACTCATATATGGCTCTGTGTGTATGTGTTCATGTGTGTGCATATGTACTTATATGTGCCTCTGCATGTGTGCGAGTGCACACATGCATACCCACTCATATGTGGCTTTGTGTGTATGTGCATACACAAGTGCATACTCACTCATATGTGGCTCTGTGTGTATGTGTGTGTGCACATGTGTGCATATGTACTTATATGTGCCTCTGTGTAGTGTGTGTGTATGCACTCATATGTTGCTGTGTGTCTGTCTCTGTATGAGCATGTTTGTGGATGCCAGAGGATTACCTCAGCTGTGATTTCCTAGAGCTGTCCACCTTGTTTTCTGAGACAAGGTGTGGGAAGCCGCGCCCACATTCGCCATTACAAGATGGCGCTGACACCCTGTGTCCCATGCTGACAAACAACTAATCTGCGCATGTGCGAAGCGATTTTCCACTCGTTGTGCTCTGCCTCTCCCGTGGCATCATCTCGCCCGATGAGCAACAGCCAATCAGGGACTGACACGTCCTAAGCGGAGGACAGTTTCCTATATAAGGGAGGGGTTTCTGCTGTTTGGTCTCTCTGTCTCCGTTTTTCGTGTTGTAAGCTTATGCTCTCCCTCTCAAGATGCATTAAAGCTTTACTGCAGAAGGATCCTGTTTGTGTGTGCAGCGTTGTTCTTGCTGACGAGACGGTAACGCTAGCCACAACAAGGTCTCTCGCTGTCCTGGAGCCCACCAGTAGGCTGGAGTAGCTAAAGAGCAACCTGCAGGGACCCATGGGTCTCAGTCTCCCCGACACTGGGATCGAGGGTTACACAGCTACATCTCATCAGTTCCTTTTGCTGGTTTTTGTATGGATTCCAGGGATAAAACTCAGGTCCTCGTGCTTGTGTGGCTAGCCCTTCACTGGATGAGCCATTTACCCAGCCCAAGGAAGTGAATTTTTTATTAAGAAATCCAGTTGTAGCCAGGTGCAGTGGCTCACGCCTGTAATCTCAGCTCTAGGGAAACAGAGGCAGGTGTATCTCGGTGTGTTCAAGGCCAGCCTGGTCCATAAAGCAAGTCCAGGACAGCCAAAGGCTACATAGAGAAACCCTGTCTAGAAAAAACCGAGAGAGGGGGGAGGGGGGTAAGAGAGAGAGGGGAAGAGAGAGAGAGAGAGTTGTTAAATAACAAAATTTAAGCCCCAGCACAATCTATAGCTTTTTTTTTCTCATAAAAATATGAATATTAATTGCTTCTACCTTGGGGGCTGGAGAGGTGACTCAGTAGTTAAGAGGAGCTGCCCTTAAAAAGGACCCAAGTTTTGTTTCTAACAACCATGTCAGGAGGCTCATAGAACTGCCTCTAACTCCAGCTTCAGGGAATCCAGTGCCCTTGTCTGAACTCTTAGGGCTCCTGCATTCACATGCGTATACCCACATGCACAGATACACATGTTATAAAAAATAAATAGATGTCTTAAAAAATAGTCTCTACCCAATAACCTTATTGGGAGGGTTACATGAGTTGATACATGTTGCGTGTTTAAACCAGGTATGAGCGCGTTTTAGGAGGCGTGGCTGTCGCTGTTGCTATGCTTCTCCAAACTTCTTAGTTCCGCGTTTCATTTTCTCAGCTGTCCTTACTGCCTCAGGATGTTGGCCCAACAAAAATACATCATTATAGTGAAATTGCTTAAAATAGCTATAAGCTCTGAACATTTAGGGGAAGTTTTGATTTTTTTTTTTTTTTTTTTTTTTTAGGAATCAGAGTTAAAACACATTAAAGTATACTTTGTCTTTTTATGTTTGCCCTCATTTATGTAGACATTTGCGTGTATGGGGGCATGTGCAGGGAAGTGCTTGTGTACCTGTATGCGTATGTATGTGGAGGCCTGTGCTTTGTGTTGGGAATCATCTTTCATTGCTCCTTCACCCTCTTCATCCAGTCAGGCTCTCTCAATCAAAGCTGGAGCTCACTGATGTGACCAATCTTTCAAGCCAGCTTGCTTGCTCTGGGAATCCAGTGTCCATCTTCTGAGGCGGGATCACAGTGTGCCGCTATGCTCACCCAGCATTTTTCTGGGCTCTTTTGGGTCCTCACACTGGCTCTTAGCAAGTCCTTTAAGCACAAGGGGGAAAAAAAATCTCCCAAGCCCTAAAATACATATTAAGACAAATGTTAAGGATGAACATTAAAGGTGGGGCCTCAAGAAGAAAATAAGACACACCTGAGAGCCTGGGTGTGGACCTCTCTGGCACAAAATTGTCTAAGATTTTATTCCATTTATTTACTTACTTGTGTGCACATGCCCACTTACTCACAGCACACGCATGTGTGTGAAAGTCATAGGATAACTTGTATGAGTCAGTTCTCCTCTTTCATCATCTGGGTCCTGAAAATCAAACTCAAGTTGTTGGGCTTTTCAGCAAGGGCCTTCAACCCCCGAGCTATCTCAGCCCAAGAGTTTTTGGGGTTTTTTTTGGGGGGGGTGTTTAATTACCCTAAGAGCAGAGTATCCCTTCAGAGCAGCCAGCTATCTTCAAGATGGTGAGAGACGTCTCTAGACCATCTGTATAGTCTTCTCAGAGGTGACCAAATTGGTTAGACAACCTGTCAATTTGTTTGAGGCACTAATTTAATTGATTTTTTTTTATTTTCTGCTAAATTGACAGACTGAGTACGTTGATGAAATTGACTGACTGTTTTGATATCATTTAGACCCAGCTGAGCAGAGCTAACCATGAAAGGGAAATAATTGTTATTGACATGGTAGCAATGACCAAAGACACCCATAGCTTGGACTGCCAGAGGAGCACTGAAGTCTTTATAACAGAACTGGCATCACACCCCACCAACACCAAGCTGAGAGTCAGGTAATTGATCCTTCCCAGTCCACTACACTGTATTATCAGGGTAGTTGATATAGAGGGAAGAGTGGGAAAGCAACTTTGAAAAGATTCAGTCAATGCCTATATAAATTATGCTTGCATTTTACTTTTTTATCATTTGCATATGGGGGCACACATGTCACACTATGAGGAGGAATTGGCTTTCTTCTTCCGGCATGCGGGTGCTGGGGATTAAAAAACTCAGGTCGTGGGGCTCATCAGCAAGCGCTTTTACCCTTTGAGCCATCTCGCTGGCCCTAAATATAGTGTTGGTGTCACTCTCTGAGCTCCATTCTGAATGTATGGAAGCTCGGCTCGCAACAAAAAAAACTGAGGAGACTCTGCACACTCCCTGTCACTGCTGAATATATGTGATTTATGACAAAAGAGGCTCTGCAGTGTGATTAATAGGGACAGAGAGATGGCTCCCCGCCTAGAAGTGCGTAATACACTTGCAGAGGATCTGCGTTTGGTTCGCAGGACTCACGTCAGGTGGTTCGTAACAACCAATAACTTCAGCTCCGGGGAGATTTAGTGCCCTCTACTGGTCTCCGTGGGTACTGCATGCATGTGGTGTATAAACACACACACACACACACACACACACACACACACACACACACACACACACACACTCACACATCTTTAAAAAGTAAAGTAAAAATAGAATTAGTGGTTTTAACATAGGATATTTACCTTGGAATATCTGGGTGGATCCAATTTAATCCCAAACTTCCTGAATGGAAAGAGATAGGAGGATTTACTTGGCTACTAAAGAAAAGAAGGAAACACGGGTTGGGAACAAGAGGTTAGAGGTGGTATGATGAAGAGATCACAAGTCAACCTGTGTAAGCAAACCCCAAACACTAGGAAAAGCAAGAACATGAATCATCGTCCTTTTCAGTGAATACATTTAAGTCACCACATCTATGGTGATATTTAGAGCAAATGTTGAGAGGTGACTATGCCTCCCACCAGTGGATCTCAGGCAGTATTCATGGTAGAAGCACGTCAGGCAAGAAGGAGGAGGCCAAATGACTGGAAGGAGAAGAGGTTGGAACTTCCGTGTCCACTTTTAGAAAAAATAAAGTTCTGTTTTAAATCTGGGTTCTATTTAGGATTTCATGGGGGCAGCATGGTCTAAAACAGGGAACAGAGGAACTGGCACCAGGTAGTTGATATTCTTGTATCTAGTCCATTGAAGACACTAAAAACATTGCACATACTGGCACCTGGGACAGAAGGAACATAACAAAATGTAGCAGCGGTAGTTGTCATAAGGGTGACTGTCATCTGCTCCTATTCCTTCACGCCATCACTGAGAAACTATGCCTGTTGTACATGGTCTCTTGCCCAGTGTCATCCAGCATATACAAGAACAGAGTTGGATCCAGATCTTTGTAATCCTTCTCTCTATTACATTTCCAAATAGTAAATGATGTCATCTAACAGTCCTACTTAATAAATTGGTTGCATGAAAGCTATTTTTTTTTAAAGCTGGAAAGATGGCTCAGTTGGTTAAGCACTTACAGTTCAGGCATGAAGACCAGATTTCAGAACCCCAGAACCAACATAAATGCTGAGCATAAAGGAATCCTGCAGTCCTGGTACTCAGAAGGCAGAAACAAGAGACCCCTCAGGCAAGCTGGATGGCTAAACCAGGCAAAGCAGTGAGCTGCAGGCTCAGGGGGAGATCAATAATTTAAGTGAAGAGTAATCATGGAAGACAACTGTTGTCTGTCTTGTGCATATATACACACAAACACAAATATACACACATAGACACAAAACATTTTAGAATAAACAAAAAGCTATTCTTTCTTTTTTTTTTAACATTTGGCTTATTGTGTGCATGCCCGTGCATGTGGAAGTCAGAAAGCAACTTGTGGGAGTTGGGTGTCTCCTTCCACCATGTGGGGATTGAACTCTGGTCCTTGGGCTTGGCAGCAGGTGTTTTAACCCACTGAGCCATCTCTCAGGCCCTCCTAAAGCTATTCTTACGGCGTGCCTTTTGCTGCAGTGACATTACTGGGTTTTGACGAGTTCATTCTTGACCATTCCAGGAGCACTGAATGACTTTGTTTTCTTGCCAGGTCCCAATGTCAACAGATGACCTTACATCAGACTTGATAGCCGCTTCCAGTTCTTTCTACACATAACAGATAGGGGAAAGATGCTGTTCTCACTGCAGAGCAGACTGAGGTAGAGATAGAAGGGTAGGGCAAGCAATGGAGCAGGGAGAGTGAGACAATGACAGAAGCAGCTGTCAACTCATTAAGGGCGCCCCATTAAAATCTGGGCCACATCAGGTCCAGCCATCTGTCATCTGAGAACCACAGCTGCCTGATGAGTCTTCCCTCAAACAGCCATGACAGCAAAGTCGGCATATTCTCCCAGCACTGAGCACCACTTGTCTTGTAGCTCAGTTGCTCCCTTCGATGTCCTAGTGAGGAGGTATCCTATTGACCAAGCATCAGATGGCCTCAAAGAGAAAAGAATAGGACTTCATTTCTAAATGTCATTGTGTGTATATATGTGGGTGTGTGTGTGTGTTTATGTTTATTTATACATGTGCGGATAGGTGCGGTAGACATGTGTACATGTGTGTAAATCCAGAAATCAATCTCAGTGTCATTCTTCAAGAGCCATCCACCTTAATTTTTGAGACAGGTCCTGGAACTGGTCAGCAATTAGGCTAGGCTTGCTGGCCAGTGAGAGCAAGCCATCTGCCTGTTTCCACTTCCCAGTATCGGGATTACAAGCACATGCCACCTCCCCGGCATTGTATGTGGTGATAGGGGTTGACGCTGGGCCCTTGTGTTTGTGTGGCAGGCACTGTCCTGACTAAGTCATCTCCACAGTGCCAGGGTTGGGAGTTTCTGTCTGGCCAATCCTTTCTGTACTACTCTGTAAGATAATATGAGGGGGGAAAAACATGGGTCTCTGGTGAAGTATTTCCCTGTGTCTCTCGTTCCCTAAAGCCCTTGTTACTTTTACCTGATCACAGACACACCCTCTTAGCTCAATAGAGCTCCCCACCTGGGCATTCAGGATTGATTCGGCCCTTCCTAACCTTGCCAAGGGCACATTCTACTCTGCAACTCAAACACCATTCTTGAAGGGAAGGAGTAGGCATTCACATCTCTCTCAGAAAGAAGGAATTTTTATCAATCCATGAAGATTAACACAGCATCAGTGAATCCAGGAGACAAAGATAAAACTGCAAAAAAAAAAAAAAGCTGCAAAGGTACAAAAAGCTAAGGGTCACACAACTATGGACAAGGCTACTAGAGAGCAAAGACTCAAGCTTCCGTGTGAGCTCAGCATCTGCTTTGTAAATTTACCCAGAACCAAGACTTTTTTCCATCATACTCACCAGGCACATTCTAATATTAAAGCCACCCTCATCCCTTGAGCTATTTCAATTACATAATAATGTATCTCCCGTCCTCAGTTCCACCACCACCACCACCACCACCGCCACCTCTACTCTAAGACCAAAAGTTTTATTTCAAGGAAGGAAGGAAGGAAGAGTTTGTTCTGGCTCATGCTTGTATGGTGCAGTGCATCATAGCAAGGAAGTCATGGGGACAGGAACATGAGGCAGCCCATCACATGATTCCTATAGTCAGGAAGCAGAGGAAAAGATCAATGCAGATGTTCAGCTTACCTCAGTCCAGTACCCCAGCCCGGCAAGCGGTGCTGCTCACATTTACGTTTTCCCACCTCTGTTAACCCATTGTATACACTCCCTCACAGACAGGGGCAGAGATTTGTCTCCTATTAACATTTCACCTGCAACCCCCCCCCTTCCAAAGTCTCCTTTCTATCTCATAACACAAAATATATTTAGTCTGTCGCTTAAAGTCCTCATGGTCTTCAGCTGTCCCAATGCTATTTAAATATCTAAGGCTCAAAATCTCTTCTGAGACTAAAGACAGTCTCTAAATTGTAAGCCCCTTTAAAAAAAATTAAAAACAAGCTGCATGTTTCCCATATACAATGGTACAGAGTACCTTTTACATTCTAAACATAAGGAAGAGATAAAAAGGAAAGAAATACCAGACCAAATCAAGACAGAAAACCTGCAGGAAAAGCCAATGCCTACAGCATCCCATCCAACATCTAGGGCTTCTGATAGAATCACCTGGGCTCCAACAAGTTTGAGTAACCCTGGCTCTGCCACCTACAGCACAGTGCACCCACAGGTCCCACCATAACTTGTGTCAGTTCAAATTCCCATTGTTCATGATTCTCTCATGGTTCCCCACTTCTCCCTAAGTGAAACCCTGAGTTACTGTCATTCAGCACGGTGGTTAATTTCTTTTTTTGTTTGTTTGTTTGTTTTTGTTTTAAACATGACCAAGATCATAAGAAGCACAGATGTTTGCTCACATAGTATTCTTGTGATCTGTCTCTAAAAGTGTTTCTGGATTCAATTAACCTTCAGATCAGTCATCTAAATAAAGAGAATAACCTTTGAGATGTCCCTCAAAGACTCATGTTAGAGAGTCAGTCCTCAGTGCAGTGTTGAGAGGCAAGGATGAGGCAGGCAAACCTAGGAGATAGTTTATCCTAGAATCCTATTTGAGTTTTGTTACACACACACACACACACACACACACACATACACACACACACACACCTACCTGCACATACTATGCACAAATGCCCCCCCCCTTACAAGCAATAGGCATACCTACCTCAGAACCCCTCTAATACTCCACGTGCATTGGGCAACACTACTACCATTTTTGAAGAATAATAGAAGCTTCCCTGTCCCTACTAACAATCAAGCTTAAATAGCTTCTATTAAGTCAACATACCTAGGTAATAAGCAGAAGGGCTGATCTGGCCTGAATTGGTTTGAGATTCACCCATAGTCAAGCAAATTGAGTCTCTCAAATAAACTTAAGAAGAATCCCATATTTACCATCTTATACCTATGCATAATTGAGCGTGTACGCGTTTAAAATCAGATGCATTGTGGGAAGTTGTATGTGCAATAGGAATAGACTGAATCAATTAAAATAGAGTCCCAATCAAACTATGGCCTTAGTAACCAACTACTCCTCTTCTTAAAACATAAAATCCCAAACAGTGACCCTTGAATACTCTTAGTTGCATGGCCACTAGTAACCTTGGCAGTGTATCCCTCTAAAATCTGTGATATTGAGTGCTCAGAATAAAGTTTGCAGGTCTATGTGAGCCCTTACTTTAGGCTCTTTGGATAAGAGACCAAGAACTGGAAACACTCGATTGCAACCCCCACCAACAGACAGGGCTTTGGGAAGTGATTGGCTCACGAAAGTTCTGACTTCACCAATGGGCTCCACCCATGGGTCCATAATTAAATGGACTCATTGGGGTGTGGCTAAGGAATGTAAGGTCTGGTTGGAGGAAGCAGGTGGCTGGGTCATGCTACTGTCCCCAGGCTCGTCTATGTCTGCTTCTCTCTACCTCCTGACTACTATGAGATAAAGAACTTTAATCCACCACACATGCCCTTGTCTCCCCTCAGGTCAAAAACCTTCCACTGAGTCCTGTAAAACCATAAATCAAAAAGAATCTTCCCCTCTTTGAAGTGGTTCTGTCAGGTGTTTTCCACAGTGACAAAAAGCTGGCTAACTGATATGGTGGGTCTCATCCAACTAATGGTACAAAAAGGGCCTGGATAATAAAGGATCTCCCCTGCCAGCTGCATAAACTGGGCTATTAATCTTTCTTTCTACCTTGAACTGAAAACATTGGTTCTCTGGGAGATCTTGAGCCTATCACTTTAAAAATAAAACCACACATTATCAGCTCTCCTGAGTCTGTGATTACCAAATGCAGATCTGAAGACTTCTCAGCTTTTATAATAACAAGAACAAGTTGTATGCTTTCAGGTGTGCTTGAGTCTGTGTGTGTGTGTGTGTGTGTGTGTGTGTGTGTGTGTATGCACACATGTACATAATTATGAGTGCATATGTTTCTGTGTATACATGCTTCTACACAGTGTATGCTTCTACATGTGTATGTGCATGCTTGCATGTGATGAGTGTATGCATGTGTGCATAATTATGTGGGTATGCCTCTGTGTGTGCATGTTTCCATGGGTATGTGCATGCTCTCAGGTGTGTGTGTGTGTGTGTATGTGTGTGTGCGTGCATATTGCTATCTCTTGGTCAACTGAAACAATGAATACAAAAGGTGTAATCCTTAATTACAAGTAGGGAGCAGCACTGCAGCAGAGTTTGAACATCAAATATGCAAATAATCACAATTTTAAAAATTGAAGTTTTGCCCAGTTTCAGTTAAGTATTAAGCAGCAAAGGGCTTGCAAGGTGGCTTAGTGGGTAAAGACGCTGCTACCCAGTGTGACAATGTGAGTTTGATCATTGGGACCCTCATGGTGGAAAGAGAGAACTGGCTCCTGAAGGTTGTCCTCTGACCTCCAAACACATGCCGTGACATGTGCACGCCTACACATAAACACAACAAATAAGTAAATTGTAAGTATACTCCTTTTTCAAGCATCCTTAGTGTTCCTTCCACCCTCTCTCTCTCTCTCTGTATCATCTTTCCCCTCCCCAACCAAAGTACCCCCATTTCCCCTTTTCACTGCACCTGTGTCCTGCTATACCCTTCTTAACACACACACACACACACACACACACACACACACACATATATATATGTATGTATATATATATATTCATACATACATGTGTGTGGTGTGTGTGTATGCATCTCTCTCTCTCTCTGCATCATTTAAATAGAGTTATGCTCATGGGATGACCATGCTCACCACAAGAGTCACAGACTACCAAAAATCACAGTACTGACATGGAAAACCTCCTTTTGAGTGTTGGTCACTGCATCCAAGAGACTCCCAGACCATTATAGATTATTTAATCGCCTTTTGTTGCCCCCCCCCACTTAATGATAAAACCTTATTGCTGAAGACATCACACTGGACACAGGACTTGGAGTAAGTGATATGGAATTGACCTGGAAGTCTCCCTCCTGAGGACTAGTGCTCATAGTATTGGAAAGTGACATGCAACCCGCCCAGGGAGAAAAGCCATCAATATCAGCTGTAAAAGTCTGCAGACCACAACAACAACTGGCAAGATAGCCTCAATGGTGCAATAGTGGTACTAGTAGCTTGGGGGTAACCAATAGCTGTGTAACTAGCTTAAGGCCCATGTTATAGGAGAGAATTCTACCCAATTAGCCATGGTTGGCGAGGTTATGTGCCCTAGAGGAGAACCTACTGCTGTCATTTGTTTTCTTAAACTAAATTTCCAACTGTATTCTAAATACTTATTCTTAGACCACAGAGGAGTGTAGTTCTCACTCCTTATCAAAGGAACTTCTTTTTGCAGCAGCTGCTGCAGAGATCCACAGCTGATCAAAATGCAGAGAGTAAGTGGGCATGGTCACCCAGCCCAGTTGTGCATCTACAAGACAACCTTCATACATAAGGCTCAGGGGACATCATAGAAGAGGAAGAAGAACAGTTGTAATAGCCACAGGGTCATGATGCTGGCTGTGAGTAGCTTCTAGACAAGACAGGGTTGCTAAGTCCATAAAACCTCAACAATATAGTTGTCTAAATGACATCTGTATAATGACAACACCAGTCAACATGGCACCTCAAGTAGGAGAAATCACACAAGGTCGCACGCCCTAGGTGAAGAGTTACAAACAATCAGTGGCTACTTAAAGGGTGATTATCAGTTTACTCCAGGGTTGAGCCCTCTGATAGGTCATCCAATCCCAAGAGGTAAGCCATAAACACATGTACATTTGAGGCACATTAAATGGGCCCAGTGGGTTTTGTGGTCATGGGAGGGCAAAACCATAATAATTTTAGAAGAAGAGGTCATGAATTTGACAGGAAGTTTCAGGGGACACAGAAGTTGGAGGACAAAGAGTAGGGAGCTGGACATTATATAAATACAGTACTCATGTATGAAATCCTCAAAAAATTTTTTTTCTGAAAAAGTTGAAAATCAACCAATGAATGAATGAATGAATAAATAAATAAATTTACAGAAAGCAACAAAAAAGTAAGTAAACAGTAAACAATTTGTGATTTTTAAAAATCTAAAGAATGAAGCAGCAAGCTGAACTTGATGATTCATTCCTGTTAGCTTGACGCTCAAGAGCCTGAGGCAGGAGCATCGTGGGCCAGCCTGAGCTACGTAGTGAGTACCAGGCTAGCCTGAACTATGTAGTGAGGATCAGGCCAGCCTGAGCTGCATATAAGGCCTTGTCTCACAGGAGTAACATACGAATTCATTAGCAGCAAGGAACTGAAGGCTGCTGCGCCCCATCAGGAACCTAGTGGACAGTCCCTACATTCTGCTGATTAAGGGCTGATGTCCCTGCTTTAACCGCCAGCAGTGCACACAGCACGTTTGACATCCTCATCTATAAATTAAGGACTCCAGCCTGGATCTGAGCTTGAGGTGACCTGAACGAACAGCCTCACACACAGCCAAGATTTCCCTTAGAAAACAGCTCTGGATCTGCTCCAGCACGGAGATAAATTAGAGACAGAGGCCCTGAAGTTCAATGCCAATGAGAATAGCCACAATATTTTTCAGTTGGAAATAGCCCACCGGGGCCATAAAAATCTCAATGAAGAAATCAAACCTAGAAGGTCCAGGATTAAGCTATGTGGCATCTCAGCAAAGTCTCCAAAAGGAGGTTGGGGGATAAAATAGCGCCCTGAGTTAGGAAATGAGTCGTCTGGATATAAATGGTTGTCAGAAGGAAGAAGTTGAGAAGGCTAAAGTTGATGCACACTGTGGACTGAAGAAAGAAGAAGGAAACTGCGCCTAGCGGCCGATGCCTGAAATCCCTGATTCTTCAAAGACTGAGTCAGGAGGATGATCACCTCAAGGCCTTCCTATGGTACGAGGTGAGTTCAACGGCAGCCTGGGCAACACAGTGAGAATTTTGGCTCCAAAAAAAAAAAAAAAAAAAATGTCGGATTTGTAGTCCAGAGTGTAGAATGAATGCTTAGAATTCAATAGTGAGCAGTAGAATACTTACTCAGAATCTGACAGTGGAGACAAGACTAAGTGAGAGAGCACCTGCCTAGAGTCACCCAGTGAGGGGCTGGGGGTGTGACTCAGTCGTAGAGCACCTGCCTAGAATCCCCCAGTGAGGCGCTGGGGTATGGCTCGGTGGTAGAGCCCCTGCCTAGAGTCACCCAGTGAGGGGCTGGGGGTGTGACTCAGTGGTAGAGCACCTGCCTAGAATCCCCCAGTGAGGGGCTGGGGTGTGGCTCAGTGGTAGAGCACCTGCCTAGAATCCCCCAGTGAGGGGCTGGGGTGTGGCTCAGTGGTAGAGCACCTGCCTAGAGTCACCCAGTGAGTGGTTGGGGTGTGGCTCAGTAGTAGAGCACCTGCCTAGAATCCCCCAGTGAGGGGCTGGGGTGTGGCTCAGTGGTAGAGCACCTGCCTAGAATCCCCCAGTGAGGGGCTGGGGTGTGGCTCAGTGGTAGAGCACCTGCCTAGAATCCCCCAGTGAGGGGCTAGGGGTATAGCTCAGTGGTAGATCACCTGCCTAGAATCCCCCAGTGAGGGGCTGGGGTGTGGCTCAGTGGTAGAGCACCTGCCTAGAATCTCCCAGTGAGGGGCTGGGGTGTGGCTCAGTGGTAGAGTTCTTGTTTAGCAGGTGTGAGACCCTAGGTTCAATCCCTAGTGCTGGGGAGGGGCAGGGGAGTCTGGAACTGGAGTTGGCATTGGCCTCTTCTGGGATGACAGCCAGATGGAGAGCTGAGTGTCTGCTAATTACCCTAAAATGGGGCCATTAAATGCCCTCTCCTATTCCACAGCACACCCACACTAGTCAAATGAGGTCAAGTTTACAGAACTATCTTAAAGGACTATGAGCAGCTTCTGTGTGTGAAGTAACCACCATAGACTGATGCAGGGAGTGTTAAATGTGATGTTTCTGGAATGTACAATAGACAAGGTTCCTGAAACAGATTAACTGCTACTTGAGAAATAAGCCTAGCTAACATCATTCCTAGGTCTCGTCTTGCATGCCTCCTGCATGAAGGCACATTCTTCTTTCCTGCCTGTCTTGTTCATTCTAGCCTTGCGTAAACCAACCGTGCATCTGTCAAACTGAGCTCAAGCGTCAAAAACATGCCTAGCTGACAAACTTAAGTTCATGCTGACAGTGGCGATCGCTTGTCACTGATTACAAAAGTCACATATGTTTTAAATGACATATATTCAATGTTATTAGTTCACTGTCAACCTTAAAAGAAAGATTTAAAATAGATTAAGAATATATTTAAGTGAATCATGATAGCCCCCAAAATGGAACATTTCCTTAAACTTCAGGTGCCTATTTGTGTGTCAATGTGACCTCGTTACTAAAACAGATTGCTACATTAAGTAGGAAAATAATAAAGAAATATGCGGCTGTAGAGATGGCTCAGAGGCTAAGTTGTGGCGCGTACTAATCTTGACGTGGAGCCAAGCTCGGTTCTTAGCAGCCACGCCAAGTGAAACACAATTGTGTAAATGCCTCTGTTTCTTTCTTACCACTGTGATAAAATAGCCTGACAGAAACAATGGAAGGGATAAAGGGCTTATTTTGGCTTGTAGTTCCAGAGCGACACAGATGATCATAGTGGGAAAGACACAACTTCAGTCAGGTCGTCACGGCCTCCGGAGCAGGAGGTAGCCCGGTCAACCTACATCTGCACTCAGGAAGCAAAGAGCCAACAGGAAGTAAAGCTGAACTGTAAAGCTTCATGGCCCTCCCTCATCGACCCACTTCCTCCAGCAATATCCTACCCCTTAAAGGTTCCACAAACTTCTAAAACGTACCAACAGCGGGAGCTCGAGTGTTCAAACACATGAGTCTGTGAGGAGCATTTCACATTCAAACCCTGCAGCATATGGGGTTTAAACCTGCTTATGTATAGAAAATTTTAGTAAACCCATAAAGCTAATAATAGGAACTATTTCAGGAAAAGAGAAATAAGCAATGAATGAATGAGTGAGTGAGTGAGTGAGTGAGTGAGTGAGTGACAGATAAAAATGGTTTTGATTTTTATATCATATTACCTTAAAGAACTTAAAATCAGGGGCTGGAGAGATGGTTCAGTGCTTAAGAGCACTGGATGATTTTCTAGAGACCGCGGTTCAATTCCCAGCACCCACATGGCGGCTCACAACCATCTGTAACTCCTATTTCAGAGGGTTCTGACACCCTCTTCTGGCTTCTATGGGCACTGCACTTATGTGGTGCACAGACATACATGTAAGCAAAACACCCATGCACATAAAATAAAAATAAACTTCAATAGACCTTAAAATCAAAATACAAAATACATTTAAAAAGTATCATTATAGAAAGACCAAAATACAAAAACATAGGGAGAAAAATAAGTAAAATCCCATGGACTCATAACCAAAACTACCCAACTTCTTTATTTTTTGAAGAGTGGAGGTTGAAATTAGGTCTTGCTATGTAGCTCAGGCTAGCCTCAATCTCATAATTCTCCTGCATCAGCCCCCAAGAGCTTAGATTTAAAATTAGCCATATTTTCTGAGACAGGGTCTCATAGT
Organism: Acomys minous; assembly: GCF_964271855.1. Classification (NCBI taxonomy): domain Eukaryota; kingdom Metazoa; phylum Chordata; class Mammalia; order Rodentia; family Muridae; genus Acomys; species Acomys minous. The sequence continues at coordinate 76,631,043 of NC_140498.1, forward strand.
CAGGGCTGGCCTTGAACTTAGTATATAGCCAAGGATGTCCTTAAATTTCTGATCTCCCTGCCATGATTTACCTCTGGAGTGCTGGGATAACAGGTGTGCGGCACCATGCCAGGTTTATACAGTGCTGGGGACCTAATCCAGGGCTCTGCATAAGATAGGAAAGTGTTCCACCAACTGAGCCACGCTCCCCCATCCCAGTGTTAGCCATTAATACTGTTTGATGCATTTCTCTCCAGCTGTTTTGTTTCCATTATTTTGTTTTTATTACAGTTAAGATCACATGGAATACAGATTTTTTTTTATACTCTGGCATAGTATCATAAGCATTTTCCCATTTCTGACATGTTAATGGAATGATTGTATAGCAAGTGACTCCAATATGTCTTTTAGACATTGATAGTTGTCTCTATTTCTGAATGCATCCTTGAGTCAAATTCACAAAAAAAAAAAAAAAAAAAAAAAAAAAGACTCAGTGAGCTAAAGTGTTCTATTTGATTCTCTTTTCAGTTTTTGATACAGATTTTCACATTTACTCCCCAAATCCTATGTTAATTTATGCTCCTACCAACTACGTAAAAAATTGGTAGAGAGATACCTATATACTCGTGATATATCATGTGGCACTGACTGCAATGGCCAAGACATGGAGTCAACCTGGATGCCTGTAATATGTGAGTGGCTATGGAAAATGTGATTTAGGTATGCATACAGAGAGAGAGAGAGAGAGAGAGAGAGAGAGAGAGAGAGAGAGAGATACAGAGACAGAGAGAGACACACACACACAGAGAGAGAGAGAGAGAGAGAGAGAGAGAGAGAGAGAGACAGAGAGAGACAGAGACAGAGACAGAGACAGAGACAGAGAGAGACTTAAGGATGCACACTGTTTCATCCACCCATCTAATGTCTCACCCATTAACAACTGCCACTCAAATCTCCGTAGTAAGCAAGTGGCACACTCCACCTTAAGGAGACCTATTTTCATTTCAGCAGCCAATATTTATAAAAATTTAACTGGATCCAAATACCGCTTTGTGCTTTGCACGGGTTATATACCATCAATCTTCCTCCAAAAAGCTTTCAAATATGTCTTCCCCAAGGACTTCCATACTCCAAGCTGAGTAAATACACTGAACTTTCCCTTTGTGAAATGGTGCACATGTACTCATTGCCTTGACGCTCTGGGTGTTCACAATTCCATTCTCTCTCTCTCTCTCCCTATCTCTCTCTCTCTCTCTCTCTCTCTCTCTCTCTCTCTCTCTCTCTCTCTCTCTCTCTCTCTTTCTCTCCCTCCAGAAAGGAACCTGACTGCAGTTCCATAGCCATGGACCTGCTCAAGCTCTGTTGTACTATATCCAGACAGAATTTCAAAAGGTGACTGCCCACTTTCCACTCCAACAACTTGCTCTTCTTCTGTGAGAAGCCAAAGCTCCTCCTATAAGGAGGTTACTCCATTATCAGGGCTTCCAAAATCATAAGATGCATGGAACAGAAACCTTATATTTGTTAGCTTTAAATCACCATGACCAAACTTTCCAACAGAAACAACTTCAGAGAAGAAGAATTTATTTGAGCTCACGGTTACAGTGGTGTCCTGGCAAAGCAGGACAGTTCACAGAACAGCAGGTGGGATGCAGAGAGAAAGGGAGACAGGAAGAGGCCGGGGCAAGATACAGCTCCAAGAACTCCCCAGTGGCTTACTTCCTCCATCCGGTTCCCATCTCCAACTTTTCAAGGTCTCTTAATAATGCTGTTGTGTTATGACTCCACCAAGGAACTGATCCAATGTTTAGTCAGAGAGGTTAGGAGCCAACTGCCCTAAAGTAATCACCACAGGCATGCCCAGCCTAATCTCATTAATCTGGTCAGGTTGACAACCAAGATCATCCACCGCAGCTGCAGACCCGCAGCAGTAGTCCACCTAAAGCGTGAACAAGAAAGCACTGCTCCTGGGTTTGACTGGGGCGGGGGAGGTCCTGCTCCTTCAGGAAAGTGCTCTCTGCCCAAGTAGGAAAACCCAAGTTCACTCTCCAGAACCCACCAAGAAGCGGGGTGTGATAATGACATGTACTTGCCATCCCAAGCCAGTGAGAGAGTCAACCTCTAAGAATAAAGTGGATAACTCCTGAGTAATTCTGTTTGGCCTGCACATCCCCTTGCATACACACACACACACACACACACACACACACACACACACACACACACACACACACATTATCTCATATACATGCACATTAATATACACATATACCTATACTTTCACATCCACATACATACATAAACCATATACATACATACTCATGCACACACACCAATATGCATATTTACACATACACATATACATACATATACACATATACTCACAAACTATACACACACATACAACACACACACATATATATATATGTGCACACATATACACCAAAATATACATATGCTCATCCATTTACACATACACACACACCATATGTGTGTACACATCCACACACCAACATACACATTTACCCATACATACACACCACACATACACACCAAGTCACTTTTTCTGTAAGCTAGTGACATTTGAGGCCACTAGAGACTTTTCTCCTTAAGGCATTTGTGGAGTAGTGTGCACTCAGTCAGTTCACAGACATTTATATAGCAGGTACTGGGTGTCAAGAGCTATTCTAAGAGCTCTACAGAAACACAGTCGACATGAAACCTCATCATGGGGGTGGGGGCTCTATTCTCTCCATTTCACAGATGAGGTTGCAGAGGCAGAAAGAGGCGCTGCAGAGAGGCCAGAGAATGATCCACAAGCGCCATGCTTTTGGTCTCAAGGGGGGTGCCTTTATCAAGGTCACGACAAGAAAGCATTAAAAGGTAAAAACAGCGAACCCCGAAAGGATAACAGAACATCAGAGCAGATGCTCGTCCCATGAAGCAGCACCTGAAGAAGGTCTTGTCTTAAGCTGGAGCTCCCTAGTGAGAGATAAGACCAAGCAGCATCCCCCTGGTTGAGACTTTGAAGTGAAAAAAACAAACAAACAGCAACCAATAGAGACAAAAGTAATGAGATGGGAGCCTGGTAGCATCCAGCGGGAACCAACTAGGAACCAACTGAGGCAGGAGTTCTCCACTGAGTTTTCTCTCCATAGCTAAACTGGTGGCTTCTGTCTCCCACTGCAGGCACTTTATATCATGGGGTGAACACTAGTGACCTCTGTTGGTAATGGGTCACCTTCTAGCTGCCCCTGAGGACATGGTGTTTTTACTCTTGGGATGCTTTGTTCTTCTTTTTCCTCTCTGCCACAGTCAGGGGACCCAAACTATCTCTAGATATCGAGCACTTTGAGACAAACATGCTTGAGTCCGAAGTTGGGGCTAAGGGAGTTGGCAAATCCATTTCCAGAGCCAACCTCTGAAACAGCTTGAGCAGCACATGACAATTTACCAGTATGATGAACACTACAGAGTTCCAGCTCTGGAAGTCTGGCTCCTGCGTCACATTGTCAACTGGTGTTTAATCTTCCTGCATTCTCAGAATAACTTCAGGGACTGAGAGAACCTAGACTCAGAGAAATAAAGTTACTGGTTCAAGACCACACAGGGACTCTAGTGCCTCATATTTGACCACCTCCCCTTGGTGGGGAGCCCTAGTGGCACTCAAAGAAAGAATAAGCAGGCTACCAAGATGAGATTTGATAGCCTATGACCATATAGTGTGGGAGGAGGTCCCCCTGGGTCATAGACCTAGGAGAGGGGAATAGGGTGAAAGAGGGAGGGAGGGAGGAACGGGAGGATACAAGTGATGGTATAACAATTGAGTTGCAATCTGAATAAATTAAATTAATCTCAAATTTAAAAAATCACACAGGGAGATAGAGAGAGGGCTCAGTAGTTAAGAGCACTGGCTATTCTTCCAGAGGACCTGGGTTCAATTCCCAGCACCCACATGGCATCTCACAACTGCCTGTAACTCCTGTTTCAGGTGATTCAACAGCAACAGCAGCAACAGCAAAGGTCATACATGGATCTTGTTTGTTTGTTTGTTTGTTTGTTTTAAAGATGGAGTCTCCCTACATAACCCCAGGCTGCCCTTGAAGTCACAGAATCCACCTTGCCTCTGCCTCCTGAGTGCTGGGATTAAAGGTGTGCACCCTCCTCCAACCCCAGCCACACAAGAGCCTTAATGACAGCAGGGACCATGTTCTATGGAACAATAATGACTAATGATTTTTTTTTAAGGCTAAGACTGTAGCACATTTGGTAGAGCGTTTGCCTAGCCTGCACAGCCCTGGGTTCCATTCCCACTATGATGTCTCGTACTATAACCCCAGTACTCACTTGTAGGTGAGCCAGGAGTGCAAGCAGTTGAAGTTAATGAGATGGGGTGAGGGCCTCCTGTAGGTAAATAAAGCCCTTGCTGTGCATGCATGAAAGGCTGAGTTTAATCCTGAGAGCTCATGGGGCGAAAGCCACTCTAGTGGCATAAGTCTTGTAACTCCAGAGTTGGGGAGGCAGCAGCCAGCAAGTCTAGCCTATTTGGTGGGTTCCAGGCCAGTCAAGGACTCTGTCTCAAAAAGAAGGTGGCTCATGCCTGAGGAATGGCAACTAAGGCTTCCTCTGGCTTCTGTGTGCACCATACAAACCCTGTGTGGACCTGTATTCACATGGATGTACTACACATGCACACAAAATAAAAGTCCGGGGTTGTCCTCGGCTACATAGCAAGTTCAAGGCCAAGCTGGTATATTTGAAACAATGTCAGAAAGAAAGAAAGAAAGAAAGAAAGAAAGAAAGAAAGAAAGAAAGAGATGATTGAGGAGAGGGAAAAGGGAGGGGTAGGGAGGGAGGGAGGGAGGGAGGAAGGGAGGGAGGGAGGGAGGGAGAGGAGGAAGACCAGAGAGGCAGAAGGAGGGAGACAGGGAGGGAGGGAAGAGAAGAGAAGAGGAGGATGGGAGGAGAGGAGAGGGGAGAGGAGGGGAGGGGAGAGACAGAGAGAAGGAGAAAAAGACACACAGAGAAAAGAGAGCATTGCAACACTTTACAGCTCTCCCTTCGAACTGAGAGGCAGATAAGCATGAACTCAACCCCATGGCATCTTGGGGAATTCTCTTTGCTTGTATCGCCATCACTGCCATTAATGGATGTTTACCTGGCACCCAGCTCAGGAGAACTGCTATGCCAAGCTCTCTTGCCCCAGTAAACACTGCAGCAATAGGCTTGTTCTAATTAGCCCTCGGCATGATGTAAGATGAAATAAACTGAAAGGCATCCGGCTCCCCGGTCAGGTGGCTCTTACTCGATGCCTACAGTTTTCACAAGTTTGCACAGCAGCCAGCTGCCCCAGAATGTAGCAGGAACTGAGAACATAATATCCCTGCCTTCCTGTTTCATTATCACCAGCGAGGGTGTCCACATTAAAGGATCAGTGTGAAACGGACAATTCACACATCTTCCCCCCCCCCGCTTCGCAACAGTGTCCGTCCCTGCTGTTGCCAAGGATGCTGGGCCTGTCGCAGCTTCACAGCACTTCCCACAACAAGAAGATAGGCCTCTATCAGCAGGAAGCACGTGCAGACAAGTAGGCAGCTGTGGAGATGCACGTGCACTCCCTATTCTACCCCATTCTTCACGTGGTTTAAAGGGTGTCTCCAGAAGGTTCGATTATGTAGAACAGCAGTTCTCAACCTGTGGGCCACAACCCCTTCTGGGGTCAACTGACCCTTTCACAGGGGTCACATATCAGCTATCTTGCACATCAGATATTTACATTACTGTTCATAACAGTAGCAAAAAATAAAAACCAGTTATGAAATAACAATGAAAGTCATTTCATGGTGAGGGGGTCGTCACAGAATGAGGAACTATGTTAAAGGGTTGCAGCATTAGGAAGTTTTGAGAACCACTAGTTTAGAACCTTGGTCTCTAATGGGGAAGTGTTTGAGAGAAGGTTGAACCTTAAGGACTTGGGGCCAGTCTGGAGCACCTGCCCAGAATCCCCCAGTGAAGGGCTGGGGGTGTGGCTCAGTGGTAGAGCCCCTGCCTAGAATCCCCCAGTGAGGGGCTGGGGGTGTGGCTCAGTGGTAGAGCACCTGCCTAGAGTCTCCCAGTGAGGGGCTGGGGTGTGGCTCAGTGGTAGAGCACCTACCTAGAATCCCCCAGTGAGGGGCTGGGGTGTGGCTCAGTAGTAGAGCACCTGCCTAGAATCCCCCAGCGAGGGGCTGGAGGTGTGGCTCAGTGGTAGAGCCTCTGCCTAGAATCCCCCAGTGAGGGGCTGGGGTGTGCCTCAGTGATAGAGCACCTGCCTAGAATCCCTCAGTGAGGGGCTGAGGTGTGGCTTAGTGGTAACATGTTTGTCTAGCAATACAGAAAGACTTAGATTTCACCCAACATGTCCCTCCAAAAAAAAAACGTAGAATGAGAGATGACTAGGTCATTCAGGACACTGAACTTGGAAAAAATTAATGGTCTCAAAAACAGTTCTGATGAGAGAAAGCCCATACAAAAGAAAAAAGCTGACCTGGAGACTTTCAGCTTTCAGACTGCATACTTTATATAACACCTAACCTCAAGTATTCTGTTATCAAAATGAAAGTGAACTGAGATGGCAGGGAACATGATAAAAGAGAAAAGACGCACAAGGAAGGTCTCTTTTGCCTTCAGTGAGGAGGTTAAATTGCTTCAGCAGCACAAGACCAATAGTCCAGTAGAATCTTTCTTCTCCGATTTTCCCATTGTCAGGTGCACTCTTTCCAAAATGGATTGGCATGTGGCGGGGGTCGGGGGTGGGTGCTTCCAGGATTTTCTTGGGTCACTTATCACCTTCAGACACAATGCACTTAACAACAGGGAAGGCCTTCCATTACCCTAGCCCAGCCAGCCATCTGGCAACCCCTTGTGAAGACCTAACTCCTCCGGATACGCAGGCTAGTCTTGCCTTAAATTGGAGAGAATCCCAGGAGCCCTGTATTCATATTCTGAGCTGTCCATCTTCAATTGGTCCAAACCTAGTGGCCTGGTTTGCAATCCTGAGCTCTCTCCTATTGCCTATGCCTTACCTTGTAGCCATCAGACCCTGCTTGCATAATCTATCCCCCTGTGGTCAACACCCTTTCCTCTGAGACAGAAACCCCACAAGCTTTTCTAGCTTTCTCTCTCAAGTTCTGGTCCCCTGGGACAAAATCCCTACCCCAAGCTCAAGCCAGGTATCCTCAACCGCCTCAGTATCCCCCAGAAGCCATCACTCATTTTCTGGGAGACTGGCAAGGGCCCTAGTGACTTCTTGTGAAGACAGTTCCTGCCTCTTGTCATTTGTCACTTGATTTGGTCATGTTAGGGCACAACATTTGCGTCCATAGGATTTAAGAGATCCCATGCATCCCATTGAGTATCTTTCCCTGGGAAGATGTAAACAAATATCTATTAACCCCAGACAGGGTGTTGAAGACAGATTAAAGAGAGCATTCTACCCGGGTCTCATTGAACCAATGAATTTATTGGGGCTGCTTATGGGACATTTGTGAGGAGCCAAATAAAAGAACTCAGGCAACCAAAAAGCACATATCTCTGAAAAGCCCAGACCAGCATGAGTGACAATGCACAAACGCTGCTACAACGGTGGCCCCTGGATGGTGTGTAGGGAGCTCCATTGGTGCAAGACTCTCCTCTCTCCAGCAATTGCTATTGCTTATGCAGCCTTGGGGAGAGACCTGATAAATCTCCTAAAATTCAGGAAATTCCTGAGCCTTGTGAGTTTCGTTCACTTCCTGAGCCTGTTTCAAGGCTGGAGAGAGATGGATCAGTGGTTAAGAGCAGCGGCTTGCTCTTCGTCAGGATCCAGGCTCAGCTCCCATCACCCATACGGTGGCTCACAACCATCTGTAACTGCAGTCCCAGGGGAATCTGACACCCTCTCCTAGCCTCTGTGTTCACGCAAGTGGTGCACATGCATACATGCCAGCAAAACACTCATGGACATAAGCAATTTAAAAGAAAAAGAAAAATTAAAAAGAAGCCTCTCTCTCTAGGAAGGAGGGATTCAGTATGGAAGAAATAGCTATAAAACAACCCTGTCCCCATCTGGCACTCCAATCCAATGGTTCTCAACCTTCTTACTGCTGTGACCTTTTAATGTAGCGGCTCATGCTGCGGTGTCCCCAACCATAAAATTATTTTCATTGCTATTTCATAAAATTTCATAAGTAATTTTCTACTGTCATGAGTCGTAATATCTGTACATATCTGATATGCAGGATATCTGGAATGTAACCCCGGTGAAAAGGTCACTCAGTCTCCAAAGGAGTTGCCACCCACATGTGGAGGACCACTGTTGTAGTCCCTTGTATCAGGGACTGTGTAGGTAACAATGTAGAAGGATGTTAAGTCAGAATATGGATGCTCTGGCAAAAGATCACATCCAAAAACCTTCTAGGTCTGTGTGATCCAGCTGGAATACAAACACGTCTTTAACCCAGGAGACAGAGGCAAACAGATCTGGGTTCAAGGCCAGCCTGGTATAGAGCAAGTTTCAGGTAAAGAAATTGCCTAGATCCAGGTGTGGTGAAAGATGCCTTTAATCCCAAACAAAGGTAAAGTTAGTTTGTCGAAGGAAGCTCTCATGTTTAAAAGTGATGTCTAGCTGAGTGGCAGAAAAGGTGACAAGTCAGAGAAGATTTGACAGAATAGGATATGCCCAACTCTCACGAGAAGAGAGAGGAAAGGGAAGCTACTTAAGAGGCAGTTTTACAGAGGGAGGAGGCAGTTTCTACCAGGACAGTAATAGTGAGACGTGTTGCAGAGAGAGAGAACTCAGGTGAAGATGGAACAAGCCAGAAAATGAGAAGCCAGGAGATTAGAGCAGATTGCTGAGTTAGTTTGAGGCCAAGCAGAACAATTCTGGGCAGAGAGAGAAGCCAGATTAATAAGTCAGCTGGGAGAAGAATTTGAGACAGAACAGCTGAGTTGAGCCAGCCAGCCCAGAGCTCACTCAGAAACATGTAAGTGTGAGCTTATTAAGCGGTAAATCTCAGAGACTGAAAATATTCTAAGCCTATGTGATTATGTGCAGGCTAGAAGCTTCCAGGACTAGCCCTAGGTTAGTAGAAAGAGGCAGTAAGCCTCCCCAGACAACAAGCGAAACAAGCAAATAAAAGATACTTTAACATAACAAATTCATCTCTGTGTCCATAAAAACTAGTATTCACTGAGAGACCCCTCCAGACAAGAGCTGTTGAATGAAGCCCCAGCCCCACCGCAGCTATGGCGGTCTGGTGTTCACAGCAGGGTGGGTAGATGGAGAAGCTTCGAAGACCCAGATGTCCCAAGAGAGTCACTCTTGACTCAAGAAACCAGAAGACATGCCTGCTTCACAAACGCGACATAAATTTCTGCCTTTGCCTGTCTGTGGTTCTCATCTGGGAGGTTGTGACAGGATATTCCCATGGGAATAAGATGTCTAACCCAAGCAGACTACCCTCTTCAAGTGACATCTCCAGATGGAATCTCTGCTTCCTGATACTGGGGTTTCTACTACATAGTAGCAGTAGAGGACATGACTACACAGCCAGACTCTGAAACTCCTGTGGTTTTCTCCAGTCTTCTTCTTCATCCAGATCCATCTCTCTTTCCCGCCTCCCCAACCCCCAAACTCTGAGGATGACATGAGCTAAGGGATGTGCCTTGTGACAACAAGCTCTCCAGCTAAGATGCTCGCATGTTTGAAAGACTGGCTCTCTTGCCTTCTGAACATGCCACCTTCTCTCTCTCCCTAGCCCTTTATTTCCCGTGGGACTCAACTTGAGAAGGGTGGCATTTCAGTGGCAGGTAAGATTTAAATGCTGTGACAACCAGCGTTTTTCTTCGTTTCTGTCCTTTCTGTGTTCTGATTGCAATTTTACAACATGTCAGGGGTCTCCTAGAAAGCACCAAAAGTTTGATATTTACCGTGTATCCTTAAAGTTATAAAATTACAGTATGTGTATGTTGGTGGTTATTTTTATATAACAGTGTTTGTTTCTCTTAGCTTCTCTCTTAACCTGACTATTACATAAATAATTTAGACTTATATTTGTTTCTAAGGCTTTACAACACAATCTTGAGCATTTTAGGTCTGTTCTTAACCTTCTATGCTATCCTGACTCCGTCTTTGGCAAAATCCCCCAGTTACTTGCTTTTTAGTTCTTTCTTTGCTCCAGTTGGATCTTCTTCATCTCTGCTGCACCTCTGCCTGTGACTGAGTCCCCCACTCCTTCTTCTAACTCTTCCTCCCCTGACTGGCAGGAAGTTTAACCCTATTCTCTCCCCTGCTCATTGATTGGCCAGAAGCTGCTTTATTAACATATCAAGGGGACAATGGAGGAGCAGAGTTTACACAACATTTAGACAGGATATTCTCAGAATAAGGCCTGCAACCAGATACGGAGGGCACAGAAATCAGCATTATAACAATAACCTTATGCCAACAGGTGTAGAGCTTTTAAAATTATTACCTGGTGCAATGATACCACTGGCTGGTTAGGAAGGCTGACCTAAGATATATAGCAGTCTCCTTGCATCAGTATCTCAGTTCCTGGATTAAAGATGTGTGCTACCAAGCTCATGCGGATTTACCTTCTGCTCTCCTCCTCTCTCTCTCTCTCTCTCTCTCTCTCTCTATCTATCTATCTATCTATGCAGACATCCATATGTCACATGCCATGGCACATACATGAAGGTCAGAAGACAACCTGAAGTATCATTCCTCACCTTCCACCTTGTGATAACATTTTTTGGTCCCCACTGTCTCTGTCACAATACCTGGCGCAAGAGTTTCTGGGAACTCGCCCATCTCTGCCTCCCATCTCACCAGAAGAATGCTGGAATTACAGATACATGCAACTGTATGTGGTTTACGTGAATTCTGGAGATCCGAACTCAGATCCTCACGGTTGTACAACAAGCGTTTTTTAATCACTGGCCGATTTCCCCCAGCCCTTTGAATTTTACCTTTCCTAAACAGATCCGTATGGACTTATAAAATTGAAAGGTGCCATTTTAGTACATTGTATATGACACATTCAATCATTATACAGTCAGTATACATTAATGGATTGTGTGCATCAGCATACACTGTGGGATGAACAATCAGGCTAATCAACATGTCTGTTACCTCAGATGCTTAGCATTTCCTCATGATGAAAGCATTTAAAATCTTTTAGCTATCGTTGAGGGTCTGAGGAGATAGCTCGGTTGTTAAATACTTACCTCATAAGCATAAAGAGTTGAGTTTTCACCCCCCCCCAGGCCCCATGTAAAAAACCAGGCAATAATAAGATTACAAATGGGAGGCAAAGACGGTAGGTCTCTGAAAGGATTACGCCCAGTTAGCCTTGCCTATGAGGTAAGGATCCAGCAAATAAGGGGCCTGGGCCTCTTCTCAAAAAAAAAAGGGGGGGGGGAGGAAGGGGAGGGTGGAAGACAGACTGCAGAGGATGGAATTGTCCTAATTGTCCTCTGACCTCTACATCCACATTGAATGTGCCCATGTATGTCACACACACAAATTAGATAAACAAAATTAAGCCTGAAATCCTACAGCTGGCGTGATGTACGTCAATATGCTACTAATATCTATAGTCACCACACTACGTTAATTAAACGGGGTCTCCTCTCTATCTGAAGTGTCATGTCTGTGGTGGTTACTTTTAGCTGCCCACGTGACACACTCTACAGTCACCTTGGAGGAGAAAACCAATGCGGAACTGTCTGGATAAGGCTGGCTTGTGGTCATGCCTGTGTGGGACTGTCTTCATGACATCAACTGCGGTCGGTCTGGGAAGAGCTAGCATCAAAGTGGAGAGCTCAGTTTCATGGGAAAAGGAAAGAGGAAACTGAGTGTTAGCATGCGTGCATCTGTTGCTGTCCTCGGAGTGCAGATGCCGTGTAACCCACTCCCTGGCAGCTGGAGTCTAGCTCCTGGCAATGTGACTTCCCTGCTAGGATGGACTCTAACCTGTAGCTCTAGGATCTTGAGCTGAAAATAAACCTTTTTTCCCTAAATTGCTTTTCTCATAGTATTTTATCACAGCAACAGGAAACGAAGACTGCGCCCATTCGTTTATATCCCCCTGTCTCCATTCAACAACCCTTTTAACTTGAAAGAATGCCTCATCCACGGACAATGTGCGCTACTTTGCATACAATGATGCCTAATATGC